>NC_064927.1:509770492-510071838 GCF_023897955.1 Schistocerca gregaria
TCCTGGCTTCAAGTTTTGCAATGGGTAGCTCCATCACTGAGGTAGTAGTGGACCACAGACATTTATGGTGCAATTTGTTAGTGTGGGTGGCTGTGTCCGGGGCCGGTATGAACTCAGTGGCAAACCTATTATTCTCCTTTGATTGACAGATACGTAACGTATTGTTCTCCTTTGATTGACGAGTACTTAAGCTATTGCTCCGTGAAAGGGATCCTTCGTTTTGATTGACAGGTCCTTAACCTGTTGTTCCCCAGCCCCCTTGTCCCGACTCCTCTCAGGAAACCCCATCCCCCTCGCGGTTACAGGTACACTTTCAGGTCTGAGTTATTGGAATAAAAACCTTTCGATCGCAAAGCACACACTGCCCGCCATCCCCTGTGCACTGCGCTACACAGGACGCTGCCGCACGCACTCTCAGGATTTGGGATGCACCAGTGGCCTCAAATGAAGTGACGACGTGGCCGTCAGCTACCAGATCACATGTAGCTGTCAGTTCGGGTCCCGCAAGGATGTGGTGGTGGCATCCATTTCATGCATTGCGCCTGAAAAATACCTTCGAAATACAGGTTCACCTAGGCACCGGTGCTAGGGCGATACCTCTCTACTTGTGGATAATGACGTCACAGATAGCGCTATAGAAATCTGTTCCGATGCTTCCTAGAATAACACAGGACGCATCGTTCCTAGCAACCCTAACGGGACATGTGAGCTCCGTCTAGCCATGCATACGTGCTTACCTGCGCAGCATGGCTGATGTATCTCTGCGAAAAGTTTCTGAAGTGACCAGGACCTGTGTACGAAAATAGCCCAGAGTAATACTCATTACATTCTTAGCGATGATCCTAATGAGACATCAAGTGTTCCCTTCCTGCATATCGTGACATCCTGCTGTCAACATACGTCTCAGAAACGTTAAACGTTATAACAGCCTTCATCATGTCTGTGCATGCTCTCAAAAACACCAGCAGTCATAAAAGAATTTTTGTTGTTTGGAAAGAGAGCACTGTCTAAGAACAATCCGGGGAAATGAGAACAACTATGCAAACAAAATTGGAAACACTGTCCTACAGAGGAGAAAAATGGCGGCAATTTTCGGTACCCTACGGCTACCGGTTTGGAGATGTCCTAATGCCACAGTGGGGGACAAGTGACGGCATCCCCTCCAGAGACGAATGGCCTGCTTCAACTTGTATTTGAACACTTTTATCTCTGAACTGTCCGTAGATACCTTGCCTCCATCTTGTTCGAATCAGTTTGTAGACGCTCCTATGCCCCAGCACGAAGGACGTCTTGTGGATGAATGGAGCATTCTGTATGGATCTTAATAAGTTTCCTGATGCTGCTGGCATGGGAGCACTGTCCGACATTTTTTTTCTGTCTGCAGACGAGACTTTCAGCGGAAATACTATTTTGTACAGATCAGCATATTACACTGACAATTAAACCCAGCAAACTGGCCTACAGTTTGTCAAAAAGGAAAAACATGTACTCAGTTACACTACTCTGCCACTGAGGATGAAATTTAAATATTAGAGGATGAAACCGATCTCCAACCCATCAATATCTCGCCGCATACTGTCTCGATGTAGTAAACATACAATTCATATCCTGAGCCATACAAAATCGCCACTTTTGCATTATGCCTATAGCTATTGACCACCAGACACTCGTACATATACCACGAAGACAGACAGCATAAGCACATGCACCATAGGTATACTCTTCGCTGCACTAGATATTTCGTGCGATGTCAGGCTGTCATCTACCCGCCGACGCATGACCAGAGCGCACTCAGTGGACCAAAGTCACTCTCAGAACTGTTGTACAAAGGCTGGGTCGGTTCCTCTCAGCACAACGGTGTCACCATATCTGGTCCCGAACTGCTTGCTTGCTTCCTTTCTACATCAATCTCAAAAATCTATGATCACAAGAACACATATATTTTCACGTGGTTTGCCTAAATATTATTCCTTTTATGCGAATCTTCTCGATATCAAGCACATAGCAATACTGCTTGCATAGCAGTATTGCTTGCACAACATAATTCTGAAGATATAGACTGGAAGTCATTCCTCTAGAAAACCAAAATTTTATCGAGGTGGAATTTGCTGTGAGGCACTAAGAAATTAGAAACTTATCCCATCTCCAAAGACCTTTATTTGAGAACTCGAAAAAAAAGAGAGGAAACTGATATTTCCATTTGCGAATACCGATGTCTGTGATGTAACAGATTTCAATTCATCCCTATAATTTACAAAGTCAGCTAAGATGTTTCGCATGTCTGGAGAACCAGGAAACGTGTCTTCTACCTGTCTTTCACTTGCTAGATGCACACACCACAATCGATGTTCTATCAGCTCAATAAAGACGTGAAATGCGCAGATGCAGTCTACCAGCAATTTACATGGTAGGGAATAATGGTCCAGAGCAAACACTTGTCCATATTGAATCTTCTCAAATTTCCATGCGATCACGAAAGCTGTCCAACACATACTAAGTATTAGTTCGCTATTCGGCCGTCTAGACTACGACACGGTTAAGTCAGCGACATTCCTACACCCCTACAGGCCTCTCCATTTGGACAGCTCTTACCGTTATCTACAAACGTGAATCATTCCTGCCACAGGTCACCGGCGCTGCACGCCAAACTCGCTTAGAAAGAATCGTCCTAGGAAAACCGCCCACATATGAATATTATCACTCTACTTAAATTAAATATTACGATCACGGTCTCAATTTTACAACATTAGAGAAAGAGCGTAGTATTTGAAAGACACCCTGCTGACGTCTGTGGCTCTGGAAGTAGAAATATCTGTACCATACTTATTACTTGACACACTCTTCCCTTTGGTGTCACAGTATTCCACGTCAAATCCATACCTTCCTTACGACTGGACATAGTCATTTCCTTTGCACATGTCAGAGCAAAAACACATACTTTACAAGCCTGATGCTCAAGGCGAACTTATCATGCATCCCCTACTACTAGGTACAATAATCTGCTAATAACTGATTGCTGGTAATACGAAACAATACTGACCAAAAATCAGCTATGGGTGGACATTTCTCATAAGTTTTTTCCTGCTAGTACTACCACTATGTCTTAGAAAGAGAGGCATAATCATCTTACAAACCACTATATGTGTTAAAAAAAAAAAAACACGATCGCAACGACCATTTTACTATCGTAATCGGTTTTGGTCCTACAGGTGCACACAATATTAATGTTAAAAACTATACTGGCTTTCTAAATCGACATATGGTATTACGTCCGAATGAATTGGTTTTTCCAGACAAATACCACAACACTGAATATAGACGGTGATCATAGGAGTGTATATTATCAGACCACCAGTGCAGTTTCACGTAGTCCACGATGCAACCTTGTGACAAAATTTCTGAAAGTGATTTACCTAAGGAACATGGTATGAAGCCGATATTTGCAACTTCCTCATGCCGCCACTAGATATTTCTAATGTATTTCTAATGTATTCTGTCTCAATGCCATGTCAGAGGTTCCGCAATACATCCATTGGATTATAGGTGAATGTTGATTGAGACGGGTCACAAACCATAGATGGTTTGCTGATTGAGGTCTTAAGAAATGTACACAGTCTTCTCAGATCTCTAGTGTTACGCTATCCGCTAGAAATGCTGTCTGGGATTTGGAATCAGGTCTTCCGATTCAACCACATTTCTGCATTGGATCCTATGGTGAATTCCTTTAATGATTACAGCCACTAGTGAAACATATTTCTGGAACTCCCATATCTCGAAATGAATCACCTTTCTCGAACCTGTCTGCTACAGTAAAATTTCAACGTGGTTTCAGGTAGCCCCTATGCATTTTTCAACTGCCCCTCAGACTCTGCGCTACCATCCCTGCAGCTTTGCGCATGTGACAGTTCCAATTTAAGTCAGAGTTGAGCAGAAGTCAGATAGAACTATATCCACCATATTGAGGTAACAATGATACACATGAGTTGAATACTGTATTTGAATATTTTCAGGAAGACAGAGAACTACCTGCCTCTAAAATTACTTGCATCTGCGTTAGAGGATGACACAGAGTGGATGCAGTGGTCGGTTGAGATGCAGTTGTAACAAGGTATGATGTAATGGCAGACTGATGTTCTGTCAGGAAGCACCAGTTGTGTGACACAGCCTGCGTTCGACTCTTATACAACCGTGTCTTCTGTGTGAGTCTTAGAGCAGTGTCCTTTTGCGATCGTTAACAGTAAACCTCTAGGTCATCAGAGGACCTCCATCTCATGTGCAATGAAATGTGACATATGCCTCTAAATGAACGAAGATTTATGCGTTGTACTCCACTCCCCTGTCGCGTCTTGCGTCAGCAGTTGACTGGCGTTGCCTGGTGAAACGTTGTTGTGATGCCTCGTGTAAGGAATGAGTATCACCACGTTTCCGACTTTGATAAAGGTCGGATTGTAGCCTATTGCGATTGCGGTTTATCGTATCGCGACATTGCTGCTCGCGTTGGTCGACATTCAATGACTGTTGGCAGAGTATGGAATCGATGGGTTCAGTAGGGTAATACGGAACGCCGTGCTGGTTCCCAACGGCCTCGTACCACTAGCAGTCGAGATGACAGTCATCTTATCCGCATGGCTGTAACGGATCGTGCAGCCACTTCTCGATCCCAGAGTCAACACATGAGGACGTTTGCAAGACAAAAACCATCTGCACGAACAATTCGACGACGTTTGGAGCAGCATAGACTATCACCTTGGAGACCATGGCTGCGGTTACCCTTGACGCTGCATCACAGACAGGAGCACCTGCGATGGTGTACTCAACGACGAACCTGGGTGCACGAATGGCTAAACGTAATTTTTTCGGATGAATCCAGGTTCTGTTTACAGCATCATGATGGTCACATCCGTGTTTGGCGACATCGCGGTGAACGTACATTGGAAACGTGCATTCGTCATCGCCCGGCGTGATGGTATGGGGTGCCATTGGCTACACGTCTCGGTCACCTCTAGTTCGCATTGACGGCACTTTGAACAGTGGACGTTACATTTCAGATGTGTTACGACCCGTGACTCTGCCATTCATTAGATCCCTGCGAAACCTTACATTTCCGTATGATAATACACTACCGCATGTTGCAGGTACTGTAGGGGCCTTTCTGGACACAGAAAATGTTCGACTGCTGCCCTGGCCAGCACATTCTCCAGATCTCTCACCAACTGAAACCGTCTGGTCAATGGCGGTCGAGCAACTGGCTCGTCACAATACGCCAGTCACTACTCTTGATAAGCTGCATTGGCAGCTGTACCTGTACACGCCATCCAAGCTCTGTTTGACTCAATGCCCAGGAGTATCGAGGCCGTTATTACGGGTACTGATTTCTCAGTATCTATGCACTCAAATTGCGTGAAAATTTAATCACATGTCAGTTCTGGTATAACATGAATGTCCAATGATTACCCGTTTATCATCTGCATTTCTTCTTAGTGTAGCAATTTTAATGGCCAGTAGTGTACTTCTCTACCATTCCACTCTCGAATGGCGCGTGTGAAAAAGGAACACGTAAATCTTTCCGTTCGAGCTCTGATTTCTCTTATTTTATTATGATAATCATTTCTCCCTACGTAGGTGGGTGTCAACAAAATATTTTCGCATTCAGAAGAGAAAGTTGGTGATTGAAATTTCGTAAATAGATCTCGCCGCAAAGAAAACCGCCGTAGTTTCACTGACTGCCACCCCAACTCGCGTATCGTATCAGTGACACTCTCACCCCTACTGCGTCATAACACGAAACAAGCTGCCCTTCTTTGCACTTTTTCGATGTCCTCCGTCAATCTCACCTGGTAAGGATCCCACACCGCGCAGCAGTATTCCAGCAGAGGACAGACAAGTGTAATGTAGGCTGTCTCTAGTGGGTTTGTCCCATTTTCTAAGTGTTACGCCAACAAAGTGCAGTCTTTGTTTCGCCTTCCCCACAATATTATCTATTTGGTCTTTCCAATTTAAGTTGCTCGTAATTGTAATTCTTAGGTATTTAGTCGAATTGACAGACCTTAGTTTTGTGCGATTTATCGTATACCCAAAATTTATCGCAGTTCTTTTAGTACCCATGTGGATGACCTCGCACTTTTCTTTGTTTAGTGACAATTGCTGCTTTTCGCACCATGCAGAAATTCTCTCTAGATTATTTTGTAATTGGAATTGATCGTCTGATGATTTTACTTGACGGTAAATTACAGCTTCATCGGCAAACAACCTAAGGGGGCTGCTCAGAGTATTACCTAGATCATTTATGTAAATCAGGAACAGCAGTGGGTCTATGACACTACCTTGCGGAACGCCAGACATGACTTCTGTTCTACTCGATGATTTACCGTCTGTCACTACGAACTGTGACCTCTCTGCGAGGAAAACACGAATCCAGTCACACAGCTGACACGACACTCCATATGCACGCAATTTGATTAATAGTCGCTTGTGAGGAACGTTATCAAAAGCCTTCTGGAAATCTAGGAATATGAAATCGATCTGATCCCCTGTCGACAGCACTATCAGTTTAATATGTCACGACTGCAAAATACTAACTCGAATTCTATACAGACGAATGGAAATCTGGTAGAAGCCGACCTCGGGGAAGATCAGTTTGGATTCCGTAGAAATGTAGGAGCACGCGAGGCAATACTGACCCTACGACTTATCTTTGAAAATAGATTAAGGAAAGGCAAACCTACGTTTCTAGCATTTGTAGACTTAAAGAAAGCTTTTGACAATGTTGACTGGAATACTCTCTTTCAAATTCTAAAGGTGGCAGGGGTAAAATACAGGGAGCGAAAGGCTATTTACACTTTGTACAGAAACCAGATGGCAGTTATAAGAGTCCAGGGACATGAAAGGGAAGCAGTGGTTGGGAAGGGAGTAAGACAGGGTTGCAGCCTCTCCCCGATGTTATTCAATCTGCATATTGAGCAAGCAGTAAAGGAAAGAAAAGAAAAATTTGGATGGGTTAAAAATCTAGGGAAAAGAAATAAAAAACTTGAGATTTGCCGATGACATTCTAATTCTGTCAGAGATAGCAAAGGACCTGGAAGAGCAGTTGAACGGAATGGACAGTCTGTTGAAAGAAGGATATAAGATGAACATCAACAAAAACAAAACAAGGATAATGGAATGTAGTCGAATTAAATCAGGTGATGCTGAGGAAGTTTGATCAGGAAATGAGACACTTAAAGTAGTAGATGAGTTTTTCTATTTGGGCAGCAAAATAACTGACTATGTTCGAAGTGGAGAAGATATAAAATGTAGACTGGCGATGACAAGGAAAGAATTTCTGAACAAGAGAGATTTGTTAACATACAGTATAGATTTAAGTGTCTGGATGTATTTTATGAAAGTAGTTGTATAGATGTGAAACATGGAAAAAAACTGTTTAGTCGAGAAGAGAATAGAAGCTTTTGAAATGTGGTGCTACAGTACAATGTTGAAGATCAGATGGAGTGATCACATAACTAGTGAGGACGTTCTGAATAGAATTGGGAAGAAGAGGAATTTGTGGCACAACTTGACTAGAAGAAGGGATCGGATGGTAGGACATTTTCTGAGGCATAAAGGGATCACCGATTTAGTATTGAAGGTAGACGTGGAGGGTAAAAATCGTGGAAGGAGACCAAGAGAAGAACTCACTAATGAGATTCAGAAGTGTGTAGGTTGCAGTAGGTACAGGGAGATGATGAAGCTTGCATGGGATAGTGTAGCATGGAGAGCTGCATCAAACCAGACTTTGGACGGAAGACCACAACAACATCAACCCTGTTTACTGATTCATGTTCATGTGCTATATTTACAATTGTTGGCATGTTTCCAATTTGTTGTACGAAACTGAATACAGTTGTTCTCTCAAAATTATAGGCGAGACCATTTTCAGGGAACCCTTAATAATTCTTTGAAAAGCATCTGTAACAGTTTCTTCTGTTGCTTTTTCTCTGACCGGATTTATTATAACATTAGTATCAACTGCAAAAAGTACCAACTCTGTATGACGAATGTTAAGTGGAATGTCATTCACATATATAAGGAATAAGAGTGGACCCAAATTTGAACCTCATGAGACTGTCTTTTCTAATTTCTCTCCAGTCACTAAAATTTTGTTTTCTTTCATCATAGTTTGAACTGGTTAGCACTATGTTTTGTATTTGTTGAGTACGATTCAAAAGGGTTGTGCGTAAAGCCATCAGTTGCCTAAAACATTTTTCCAAGACAGTAACACCTTTGAAAGATCACAGATATATAAACTGATGATATATTATTATGTAAGACTCGTAATATTTGGTGAGTGAATGTATAAATAGCATTCTCAAATTGTGATATGCTAAGTAAATTATTGCTTAAATGTGGGACAACTATCAAGTGCATTCATTACTTTTTCGAATATTTTGCAAAAGACGTCAGCAAAGAAATTTGACGATAATTATTTAAGTCTTTCACGAAACCTGTTTTATAGAGACGTTTAACAATTGCGTGTTTTAATCTGTTCCCTACGCTAGTGATATGTTATTTATATCGCGAAGGGCATTACCTATTAAGATGGAATAACATTTCGGAATTATGTTTTAAATTCCATCAACAGCGTATGAGCTTTTGGTTTTTTAGAATTTTTATAATTCCGTTAATTTTAGTGAAGGACGTTGATGTTACCTGCAGTTGCTTAAAGGTTTCTGAAATAACATTTTCAATATATTTTCTAACTTCTCCAACTGAATTATCATGTAATCCTGTATTTTCTGCTACTTTTACAGAGCAAATGTTACGAATACCTAGTCATAACATTATCACTGGCTTTAACTGTTGTGTCATCTTGTATACTGATTGGTTGTCCTGTCTCCCGTTTCGCGATAGTCTTTATAGTTTTAATGTTATCTGCATTATCAATTTTTGCCAGGATGTGCATTTTTCTAGATGTTTTAATTACTTTTGTTAAAATATTACAGTATTTTTTGTAGAATTCAAGTAATGTCGGTTTTTAACTTATTCTGGCCTCTAAATAAAGTGTTCTGAGATTCCAGTTACAAACTTCTAGGACTTGAAGACAGGAATGAGCATATAATATTTTGAACAGGAATCGGAAACGTACCTTTTCCGCGCTACAGCCGTTTGAGTATGTGTTTGCGAGGTAGATTTGCAAAGGGGTTATCACGCTGGTGGGTGCTTACGTCGGATTGGCTGATGTCATTTGACGTCTGTCGTACCTCTCTGACCTGGTTAAAACCTTATTCACGTGTCTGTGAGTGTTAGAACATCATGGCTGAGTGTACGTTTGCAGAATACACCGACATAATCGGCGAAGTTCACGGTAACGAAGTAGCTGCTGTCGCCTTTATCAAGATCGTTGTGCACAACGTCCGACTACATCGCGTACCAATTGGGCACAATTACGTAATAGTTTCGAGAAAGGGGTACCTTCACCGTCAGCAGTGTCACTGTAGTGCCCGGAGGAGGCGAACTGGGGGAACCGAACTGCATCACACTGAAGAGAACCCGTCAACGAGTACACGAGCAATGGATGTTGTTCCGAGCACCGTCTGGTATATTGTGGATGACCAACAACTACATCCATATTACCTGCAAAATTCCATACCGTCTCTAACAGTCACAGGCCCATGAATGAGGCTCGAACCACGTGAGAGAGATACGATAGATGTCAAATGACATCAGCCAATCCGACGTAAATAACTCCCTCCATGACTATCCTGTTGCAAATCTACCAATCAGACATGTTTTCAAACGGCTATAGCACTAAAAGAGTACGTTTCCGGAAGAGGGTTCCTATTCCAAATATTATGTATTCACTCCCCTCTGCGAGTCCTAGAAGACTGTAATGGGAATTTCCGAGCGCTCTGTATAAATTACCTTTTAAGTCTCCCATGAAATTTTAATTACTTTAACTATTCCATGGCTTAGACTACTCGTCCTTTTTCATGGCCTTTCTGGATAACTCTTTTGAAAAGTTACTTTCAAATACCGACACAAATTTGCTAAGAAATATATATAATTTCACATTAATATCTCTTTCTATATATAAATCAACCCGTACCGCCTCTTTTAACTTATTCTTAAAACATTGTACACTCTTCTCATTAATAAGCCTTGCTGCTTCGTGTGAACCTGCCTCACAGCTGTAAACTGTTGCAACGTTTTTTCGGTAGACCACTGTAACAGGTAACCGAAAACCTGCGGTTTAGATGCCACACAATGAGCATTTTGGTTTCAAGTCATTCGTAACCCAAGAACAAATCGAAGTACCACACATACCTGCAATATTTATGCCCTCGTGGTCACTAGAAAGAAAATATGTTGTTGGGAGGTATGCGTCCCACTGGTCATGAGAGGGTTAAACAGACAACGATATCTGAATCGAAATTTCTCATTTCGGTAAAACGTTGCAGCAGAATAAATAAACTGAGAAATAGTTCTATAAACAAATAACTTGTCACGCTAAAGAATAAAAAGTAAGTGGAAAGCACTTTCCACTTACTTTTTATTCTTTAGGATCAGGGGCGTCAAACCAGATCCTAGATTAAGGACCCCATTGTAGATCGACTGATCGCAGCGATCCGTTGCTAAGTCTCGTGACCGTGTTTGGAAAGATCGCAGACTGTAGCGCTCGATCTCTGACAGCTCGTAATTCCCAAACAATCTGATGACTCTCATACCACGAATCGGCCATATGTGGCACTATGGCTGCCAGACCGCGAGTCGTTTGCGTAGGTATCATGCGTGGGTGTGTAGTTTTCTTTGTTTTTCGCTATGTACACTTGCAGTAAGCACTTTACGGCTGAATCTATAGCTATCCGTGGAGCACGAGGCACGCTGAAAAATTGTGTAGATGGCCCAGCTGTCACTTAATCAACTTTTAACTGGTACAGCGCTTCTTTTATTTTTGCTCGCAGTACAGCAGTTACGTAAGAATTACTGATGTAGAGACTGACTATTTCTTTCATTACCTGAAGTGCAATAAAAGTTTAGCAGTAACAGAACAGTTTATTCAGGTCTTATGCATAGTAAAAAAATATCTGAGCCTGAACGAAATAGTTTTAGTACTGAAGAAGGAAGTGAAGGTGACGAGACAAAACGTGAAGGGAGAGAGCATGATTCGGGCTCTGAATTGTCTCCTAGTAAATACGAAGAGCCAGATACAGATAACGATACTTATTTCTTTGACAAAGGAAATAATTTGAGATGTTTATCACAGCCTGCGGCACGCAATGTGAGAACACCAGCACATAATTTGGTCAGGAAATTTCCAGCTGTGCGGGATGTTGCAAGGAATATTGACAATTATGCGAATGAAATCGAATTTGGTCCTGTCTTTTCTGATAGTATCCTCAATAAAACATACAAATAATAAAATACATACAAATGAAAAAAATTAATTTTACAAAGGCAAACTATTCAGAGAAAATCAGCAATATATTTTATAAAGTAGAAATGATTGAAATACAAGTCTTTTTGGTCTGCTGTATTTTGCTACTGCCTTCAAACCATGACATGAAGATCGAATTATCTCTTTGGCTATGATGGAACACGTCGTGATGTATTTCGACGCTCCGTGACTCTCGGGCGCATCTGCCCTTCTAAACTGAACATGAAGACAGACCAGTCCTGCATTACATGCAAAAGTGCTGCACGTGCAATGTACACTGTAGGTGCTTGTAAACTGTCTCACAAACTGAATGAGAATCGATTCAAAATAATCTTGTCATTTTGCTTCACTGTTTACAATTATTTTATGAGAGCAGAAAGCGTCTGAATGACTGCTTGTTCTAACCAGTATGTTTATGTTATACGTTGTACATCCTACATATTTTACAGGTTAACCACCAGTCTTGCAAAATAAAAGATTATTATTCAAAGATTAAGCAATACAATGTATTTTTGTAACTGTCATGCAACGTAACTGATTACGTATGTAATTTCCTTATCATTCATATGTTTTGTATGCTTGTCAATAGATCACATAAAGTGTTTTAATGTTAACCTGAAACGTAATGCTTTTTCCATAACGTAAAAAAATTTGGACATTTGGATCATCACCGTACTAGTTATCCAACAACATCTGTCCATACCAGTCAAGGCTTAAGAAGAAGTACAATTCTAAAAACATTGGTACTCTTAAATTTTGCAGTGAGCAGCATTTTGGACTGGTGCTGTGTAGGTAGAAATCCATGAGAAGTACATAGTGATAGGCGCAAAATATTGGGCTCCACCTCAAGATTTTGAAATATTGTTAAACAAATTGACGCATAATTGAAGTTCGTAGCTTTTAAACAGGATGATGTAATATTGAGTATAAATCTTACGTTAAAAGTTTATGGTATACCTGTTTTATGACTAAACTTTAATCCCTTGGTAATTCATATAATAGGACTCTCTCACACATTTTACAACAGTTACGGAAACGAGCAGTGCTGCTGTTGATTACCATTTCTACAGAGACCGCGAGATTGCAAAGCAGTCGAGTAAACACTTACAGTTAAACTACAAGAATATGAAATAAATAAGGAATCGAGAACTTCAAGAATAATTTTTGAAACACAACCTAGAAAGACGCACACAACATACATGGCGTCAATGAAAAAGTAATATACTTCGTAGCAGAGCTATGAAACGTTTCCACAATTATGTTTCATAAATTCCTGTTCTTTTTTTTTCCTTTTGCTTTTACGGTTATTATTTGACATATGGAGATGAGATAAAGTGCTAGTGCTACTAAACATAGCAGTTCATTTTCCGTAGTAAAACTCCATGACATACCAAACTTCAAGAGCAAATTGAAGGAATACCTGGCACAAAATTCATTCTATTCAATTAGTGATTTTTTCGTGCAAAGGTAGAAGTACTTTTCACGATTTTTATTGCATAGATGAGTGAGCCATTTAATGCAAGCATAAATGCAGACTATTCCTGATATGACTCACCGTATATGAATAAATACTATTATTTCTGTTCATGTACTGAAGTAAGACTAGTTACATCATGAGCAACATGCTCTACTGTACAGTAAAAATCATGGAAATACTGACTCGTTCCATATCCTAGCAACTCCTTACTATTAGGATCAACGGAACTCTCAATAATAAATAAACAAACAAACAAACCGTAACGTTTCGAAGTCGTGGATGAAACTGTTTGGTAAAAGGCTTCTGTGTGGCGATGCCGAAATGAGCACGGACTGTAGGCGACACCGCTGGCAATTTATCGCCCTTTATAACTCTCAAGGAAGACGACTGTGGAAACTCCGAGGGCAAGTTGGAGAAACCGGAACGGTCGAAGTCTGGGCAGTAAAATGAGGAACAAGACTTGCCAAAGCAAACTCAGCGGACACTAGAGACTGAGATCTACAGTCCTGGACGCAGCTTTATATGCACGAAAAGCCGAATGTTATGAGCCTACTGATTCAAAATCGATTGCACTGAAGACTAATGAAAGTAAACGAGAGCAGTGCTACGTTTCTCACAATAACACACTGCTGCTAAAAGATCTGAAAGTAGCACAAAATAAGGTTGCTGAAGTACTGTAATTGGTTCTGTAGGAATTATACTTTCCACAACCTTCCGACAAAACTCGCATCACATACATTCTGGCACCTTTCCAGCTTGTGGGAGACCATACAATCGTATTTGATTGACTTAAGCAAGTAGATATGGCTACTAACACTTGATCTTCACTAGTTACTGGCTGCTTTGTAGTGTAAAACTTACATTTAGACTTTCCTTGTGTTAAGTCCACATAAACGTCATGTAATGCGATGTTTTACTTTTCTCGTTTCGGATCTATTCAAATACATACACAATGAGTGCAGTCGTTAAGAATACACTGTTTCAACTGGTCCCTCACGTCAATTTCCTCTGAACACTAATACCAATAAAATACAGCAAACTAAACAACGGCAAATCGTGCAGTAATACAGAGAAATCGCAACAGTGAAGGAGGACATGGAACACATACAGACTCAAGGAAAGTGTGGTTGTCCATTACGATCAAATTACGGAGTTAGAGCTGTACTAAGTAGGCATCGTACCAAGACAATGGTTATTTACCTTTGTTTCCAACGTCTGACGAAGTATCACTGTATGAAATACGTCGGTCTTAACGGTGCTTCACTTTGGAATTTGAAAAATTGACTATTGCACTAACTAACGGACGAAAAATAATTGTTTCCAGCCTTCGATTTTCTTGGTAACGAAAACTTTGTAGTCAGAGATATTTTATGTCTAATTTGTTCGCTGTTTGAGATTGTCAACAACAAACATATGGACCAGAAGGAATCTTTGATGTGCATTGCTTGTCAAACTACATCTTTGCTGACCATAAAGTAGAAACGTCTCTGGAATGAGCTTAGCCTACTACGCATGCAGTCAGTGTGGAAGTATTAAACGAACAAATCCCGGTAAGAGCAACAGGATAAATTGCATGGTTCAAAAATGGTTCAAATGGCTCTGAGCACTATGGGACTCAACTGCTGAGGTCATAAGTCCCCTAGAACTTAGAACTACTTAAACCTAACTAACCTAAGAACATCACACACATCCAAGCCCGAGGCAGGATTCGAACCTGCGACCGTAGCAGTCACGCGGCTCCGGACTGAGCGCCTAGAATGCATGATTCACATGGATGAAGTCAGACATGAGTATTACACACAATGCAAAAGTGGAGCAGATTAGGCTGATGAATTTCGAAATTCTGGATGAATTCACAAGGGGGTATTTTTTTAATACACAATGTAAAGTACATCAAATTTTGATTATGTGCTTCAAAATCCTGCATTTCGTCATTGGTAAGAGGAAAAAGTCTTTAGAAAAAGAAGAAAATGACATTCTTATGCATGTGTTAACAAAAAGAAAAAGTCTGGTGTTCCAGCTGTACATGCCCCTATGACCCAGGGACATCTTAACACTGATTTTCGCAGGTGGATTGACAAGGCCAGTGCAACCAAATAGCAGTTGGTGACACTGACGCTGATTCCTCTGAATATCGATACTAACGAGACATAGCAAACTCATCCTGCGGTCATGATAAGAAATTGCTTATAAGTGAAGGGAGTCATGTGCTCTCGATATTCTAGGAGCGGACGTCAACTCGTTACACATTTGACAAATCTAGGTCATCCCTGTGTGCCTCCTATTCAACACTAGATCGTAGAATTTATGCAAACACAGAACAATTTACTTAGCATGAAGCCGCGAGGAGTGGCCCCCCGGTTAGAGGCGCCATGCACGGATTGAGCTGCCTCTGCCGCGAAGGTTCGAGTCCTCCCTCGGGCATGGGTGTGGGTGTGTGTGGATAGTATAAGTTAGTTTAAGTAATGTGTAAGTCTATGGACCGCTGACCTCAGCAGTTTGGTCCCTTAGGAATTAACATACATTTGAACTTAGCATGAAAAAAAAAAATTTATCCAAAAATCTGAATGTAACAAATTAGTATACAAATACGAAATAATGTCTGAGGATAGCTTAAGGTTTCAGAAATCCAGATTGTTACCTTATGTTAGAGTTGGATTTTTTTATCTTAACAGTGTAGCCTACAAATGTGTATCTTCGTACTGTCGCTCATATTTGACAAAAAGAAAATAGCGAAGTGTAACATAAATCTCTGGGGTGTCTGTGAAAAGAATGTATAAGAAAAGTTTTAAAAAATTAGTTTATCTAAAAATGAACTTAGATTAAAAAAAAATCAGAAAATATAAACGAAAATATTTTTCCAAAAATATTCAAAACGTGCTCACAGAAGAATATTTTGATAGATGTCTACACGCACTGGGCTAAAGGATGATCCTTCCATGACATCAACAACGATTCTGAGTCAATAAATATGCAATATACTGAATCCCAGTCGTAATAATGGGGAGCAGAAATTAAGTAAGAACAATAGATAGTTTACTGTGTAATAATGGTGGTCCATTGATAGTGACCAGGCCAAATATCTCACGAAATAAGCACCAAACGGAAAAACTACAAAGAACGAAACTTGTCTAGCTTGAAGGGGGAAACCAGATGGCGCTATGGTTGGCCCGCTAGATGGCGCTGCCATAGGTGAAACGGATGTCAACTGCGTTCTTTTTAAAATAGGAACCCTCATTTTTATTACACATTCGTGTAGTACGTAAAGAAAATGAATGTTTTATTTGGACCACTTTTCTCGTGTTGTGATTGATGGTGCTGTAATAGTCACAAACGTATTAGTACTTGGTATCACGTTAACATTCCGCCTGTGCGAGCGGTATTTGCTTCATGATACATTACCCGTGTTAAAATGGACCGTTTACCAATTGCGGAAAAGGTCGATATCCTGTTGATGTGTGGCTATTGTCATCAAGATTCCCAACGGGCGTGTGCTATGTATGCTGCTCGGTATCCTGGACTACATCATCTAAGTGTCCGGACCGTTCGCCGAATAGTTACGCTATTTAAGGAAACAGGAAGTGTTCAGCCACATGTAAAACGTCAACCACGACCTGCAACAAATGATGATGCCCAAGTAGATGTTTTAGCTGCTGTCGCGGCTAATCCGCACATCAGTAGCAGACAAATTGCGTGAGAACCGGGTATCTCAAAAACGTCGGTGTTGAGAGTGCTACATCAACATCGATTGCACCGGTACCATATTTCTATGCACCAGGAATTGAATGGCGACGACTTTGAACGTCGTGTACAGTTCTGTCACTGGGCACAAGATAAATTAAGGGACGATGACAGATGTTTCGCACGCGTTCTATTTAGCGACGAAGCTTCATTCACCAACAGCGGTAACGTAAACCGGCATAATATGCACTTTTGGGCAACGGAAATTCCACGATGGCTGCGACAAGTGGAACATCAGCGACCTTGGCGGGTTAATGTATGGTGCGGCATTATGGGAGGAAGGATAATTGGCACCCATTTCATCGATGGCAATCCAAATGGTGCAATGTATGCTGATTTCCTACGTAATGTTCTACTGATGTTACTACAAGATGTTTCACTGCATGACAGAATGGCGATATACTTCCAACATGATGGATGTCCCGCACATAGCTCGCGTGCGTTTGAAGACGTATTGAATAGCATATTTCATGACAGGTGGATTGGTCGCCGAAGCACCATACCATGGCCCGCACGTTCACCGAACCTGACGTCCTCGGATTTCTTTCTGTGGGGAAAGTTGAAAGATATTTGCTATCGTGATCCACCGACAACGCCTGACAACATGCGTCAGCGCATTGTTAATGCATGTGCGAACATTACGGAAGGCGAACTACTCGCTGTTGAGAGGAATGTCGTTACACGTATTGCCAAATGCATTGAGGTTGACGGACATCATTTTGAGCATTTCTTGCATTAATGTGGTATTTACAGGTAATCACGTTGTAATAACATGCGTTCTCAGAAATGATAAGTTCAGAAAGGTACATGTTTCACATTGTAACAGCCGAAATGAAACGTTCAAACGTACCTACGTTCTGTATTTTTATTTAAAAACTTACCTGTTACCAACTGTTCACCTAAGATTGTGAAAAAATGTTTCAATGTGTGTGAAGTCTTATGGGACTTAACTGCTAAGATCTTCAGTCCCTAAGCTTACACACTAATTAACGTAAATTATCCTAAGGACAAACACACACACCCATGCCCGAGGGAGGATTCGAACCTCCGCCGGGATCAGCCGCGCAGTCCATGACTGCAGCGCCCCAGACCGCTCGACTAATCCCGCGAGGCTAAAATTGTGAGACATATGTTTGTGACTATTACAGCGCCATCAATCATCAAAGCGAAAAAAGCGATTCAACTAAAACATTCATATTTCTTTACGTACTACACGAATATGTGATAAAAAATGGGGGTTCCTATTTTAAAAAAACGCAAATGATGTCCTTTTGACCTATGGCAGCGCCATCTAGCGGGCCAACCATAGCGCCATCTGGTTTCCCACTTCAAGCTAGACAAGTTTCGTTCTTTGCAGTTTTTTTCGTTTGACGCTTATTTCGTGATATATTTGACCCGGTCACGATCAACGATTGTTCACCTTTAGGAGAACGATTGAACTTGAATTTATAATTTCATCTCCGGACGTTTTTCTTCTTTGCTTCCCAAAAACTCTTCATCCTCTCAGAATGCTCCTTCTTCCGTTCTTCTGCACATTTTTTACCAGGCTGGCACGAGTTCTTTTCTCAAACTTCACATTTGAGTTTTGTTCCGGCACTCAGAGCTGTCTTCAAGATTTTTTATGTTGATCTGCTGCAAATCCCTCTTCACTTCTCTCAGCCACTCTGTACCGCATTTACTCTTTGTTATAATATTGAAAAGTTTCCTTGCTGTGCTGGAGTCTTCTATCCTGTAGATATGTGTATAAAATTTGGCTCGGCGTTTTCTGATTTCGTCTGTTACTGTGTTGGTCTTTATATAGAGCTCGTTCTGTGGTCTCTTCATACAAATGCCGTTTTTGTTGTTTGTTCCGTAAATCTTCCTGCGAATTTTTCTTTCCTGCTTTTCTATTTCCCTAATTTTTGAATGACCATCAATCACCATTGTTTCAGCTGCGTAGATTGCTTCTGGAAGAATCACTGTTCTATAGTGCCTTAATTCTGCCTCTGTCGAAATGCACTTCTTGTTGTAATGCTGCTATGTTAGCTTGTACGCCTTCTGGAGCTTGGTGATTCTTAGTTCATTGGCAATTCGATTTAATTCTGAGGACTGTATAGTTTTCTGAGGTATTTAAAATGGCAGACTTGTGCAATTTTACCATGTTTTGTGATTAAAGGGGATTTATCTTCTGGCTGTCTTTCCATGTATTTGATTTTATCATATCTGTAGTCTGGTTTTTTGTGAAATTTTATGTGGTTTTTCCACTGCGTGAATCCTTCTGTTCTGTTATTGGTGATAATTACAATATCGTCAGCGAAAGCAAGGCACTTGACTTTAATTCGGTTCTCTTTTTTGATACCAATTTGGATGCCCTTTACATGATATTCCTATTCACTGATGATCTTTTTTACAACAATGTTGAAACGCATTGGGGATAGTCCGTCTCCCTGTCGGACTCCAGTTTTGATTTCGAAGGGTTCTGATATTTCTACCATGGATTTCACTTTGGGTATTGTTCCTGTAAGTGTCTGTTCTATGACTTTTCGTGTCTTTCGCTCGATCCCAAATTATTCTATTGTTTTAAACAGGGTTTCACGGTCCCCTGAATCGTATGCTTTCCTGAAGTCGATGAATGGAATTGCTGTGTTTCTGCATTTCCTTATTTCTAGTAAAGTCTTTAAGCACCAGATCTGTTCCGCACATGAGCGTCCCTTTCTAAATCCGGCCTGGTATTCACCAATTAGTGGATCTGCTTGGATTTCCATCCTGTTTAAAAGTGCTTTGGAAAGGGCTTTGTAAGCGACTGGGAGCAGGGAAATTCCTCTGTAATTGTTGATGTCTGTCTTGTCGCCCTTTTTGTGTAGCGGATGAATTAGAGAGCATTTCCAGTCCTTTGGTATTTGCTCCGTCACCCATATGTCTGATCTTATATGATGTACTTTCTCCATAAGTATAGGATCGTTCAGTGTCCAGAATTCAGCAATGATCGGATCTTCTCCTGGTGCTTTGTTATTTTTCAGCTGTTTGACTATCTCCATAATTTCTTCGAGAACCGGGGCATGTGAGTCTGTCTATGTGAATACTGGAGATGAGAAGAAAATTTCTTGGGATGGTTCGCAGTTGAGGGGGGAACTGAAATACTGGGCTAAGATTTTGCACTTATTTTTCGTCTTAGATTCCAAGCAGCCATCGGGTTTTTTGATGAAATCGTGCTGGATTTCGCAGAGTCTGTTGTTGTCAAATTCCCGTTTTTCTTCTCTAATTATTTTTGAGGTCTGTTTTTAAGAAAGTTCTCCCAGTTTTCTTCAGTTTCGTTGGTGCAAAATTTTTTCCACGCAGTCATTCGGTTGTCGACTGCCTTATCCGAGGTTGCGTTCCATTAGCGATGTTTTCTCGTGCAAAGGGGTTGTCCTAATTTGATTGCTTCCTGAATTTTCTCTGTTACTTTTTCCAGTCTGTTGATTATTCCTGATTGATTTGCCTGATGATTTTCTTTTTCTTTGTTGAGTTTCAGATATTCAGGATCTGGTTTGGTACTTTTGGGTGGCAATTTTAGCATTCCGTTGGGTTGGAATTTTGTTTTTATTTGGAGGTGATGATCCGATTCAAAGACTCCTTTGCGGGGTTCTGACGTTCAGAATTTCTTTTATATTTTCCTTTGAAATTGCGACATGGTATTCACCCTGTCCAAGACGGAGTGATCTCCATGTGGTTAATTTTTCCCTAATGTCATTTTCTCCTATTATTTAAACCGGTGGAGGCCGTATTACGATCTTCAGTTGTTAGAGGGCGTTTTACGCTCTTCAGTTTTAGGCAACTGCTGTCCACCAGCGTAGTGGTGCATTGTCTCTGTTTCCTAATGGAGCGATATAGCTGGGGTGAGTACACTGGTATGGTTGGTGCGTATCTCGTATCGCACAACAACAGACGAGCTGTACAGTGGGTTTATCAACAACAATATCCTCTTCGCCGTATCCCGCATCATACAACCTTTGCTGCTGTGTACGTCTGCGTGAGACCGGGTCATTTAGCAGATTACCTGGACAGGGAAGCCGTAGCACGATAAGAACGCTGCAATCTGAGGGAGCTGTCTTGCAGCATGTGGAGCGGGATCCTTCAATCAGCACTCGTGCAATTGCACGCAACATGGTGACGAATCAGACGATGTAAGAACAGTCCTTCGAGCGTATTTGTTACGTCCATTTCACTTACAGCGTATCCACAACCTGGAACCAGTTGATTATCCACCCAGGATCTGGTTACCCGGATAGTAGCAGCAGCAGGAACAATTCAGGATACTCCTGGGGTTTTTGCCCGTGTCAGACAGAACATGATCCGACAATGTAACCTTCACGTGTCAATAGGAGGCATTTTGAAAATCTACTGCAATTGAAATTGGGTTGTGTTAATGTGTTGTCTCTTGGTCATAAAAAAATGGAAAAGTGTTCGTTGGTTTAATTAATTTGCCGCCAGAGAAATCTTTCTCTACCGGTTTAAATACTCCTCATAGGAAAAATTGACATTGGGGAAAAATATTTGTTTTGATGTCCCCTACAACCTCCCAGAGTTTGTCGGTTTAAATACTTTTCACTCTGTATATATGTATATATTTGGTTGTCCTATATGCTCTGTTTTTCACGTTAATAATCACTTCAGTCTGAATTCCAGACAGCTTGTATAAGCGACTTCTGGTTAGGCGGGTATCCGGACTATTGACTGTTAAAGTGAAGTCTGAAAGTAAACAGCGTTCACCATATGAATAAGCCTGACGTAAACACTGCACTAGGTGCTCTTCTACATTTGCTGGAATCTCACTGGATTTCGTTTCAAGTGAAGCAGAAGCAAGCTATCTCGAGTACAATCAACTACGATAATACGAAAAGTTTTAAGCTGTGCGTTACGCGCACATCGGTTCAGAGATGATAGGGGGCAACAGGTTTACCGTCGCATTTAACTTGGAGAAACTGGCCAGTCAGTTAGTCTAACTAACCTCTAGTGATGGGAACTGTTGGACTTAAGAAGTAAAAAGAGACGAGCAGAGAAACAATATAGCTTCGAACGCTATTCAGTTTTTAAACGGAATGGAAATAAGAGACGACAAAAATCCGGCAATACGCTTCTTAAGCGACCAAACGGAATACAAAGACCTCGTTCTTAGCCAAGATATTATTATATTTAAAAACAAAAATGATGAAAATACCTAACTAAAACAAAGGAAAATTTTTCTGCGTGAGCTGTGTATTATCGTAATAGCATGTTGCAGAGATTTCACCATGTAGCTAAATACTGAAACCACTGAAGGTATTAATTACAGTCAGTCGTCTGGTAATCTCTGTACTCATTCCGTATCCGAATCCGAGGAATACACTTCTGAATTTTCACTGTCATCTGCTACGTTCATAATGAGGCGATAAAAAACAGAATCCGCGGAGCCATCCAAGCGCCACGTTTTCACTTCTTTTTTTTACGACTTCATGTTCTACATCCTGCCAAAGTTCGGCAGTGGTGTACGGCAGAGCTTTTGCATTAGTTCCAGTACATTTAGCAGCTTACACTAATAATGGGATAGAGATATCCACATACATAAACTCATGCTAATAAATTAAGGATAATGCTGATACATGGTGAAACAACGTTCTGGTGGGTGGTTTGTGGGTTTAAATCACACCAGGGTACGACCATTCGGTGCATTTGACCTGCGGTCGTCGCACGGTGGCTCTGGCAGCAGTGCACATACGCAGAGGTGTGTTGGTGCATGTCAGAGTACGGTGCAGCGAGTAAGTGGGCAGACGTTTTCAGGGGTGCTAATGGTGACTGTGTGTTGAAAGTGGCTCAAAGAACACACAATGGTGACATTATGAGGGGTAGAATACTAGGGCGACTGGAGGCTGGCCAAACGCAGCAAGTCGTAGCACGGACCCTCCGTATGTCACAAAGTGTGATCTCACGCTTGTGGCAACGATTCCAGCAGACAGCACACGTGTCCAGGTGCTACAGTACGGAACGTCCACAGTGTACAACACTACAAGAAGACCGATATCTCACCATCAGTGCCAGCAGACGGCCACGGAGCACTGCAGGTAGCCTTGCTCGGGACCTTACCGCAGCCACTGGAACAGTTGTCTCCAGACACACAGTCTACAGACGACTGCGCATACATGCTTTATTCGCACGGAGACCTGCAAGGTGCATTACACTGACCCCTGGTCACAGGAGAGCCCGTAAAGCCTGGTGTCAAGAACGCAGTACATGGTCATTGGAACAGTGGTCCCAGGTCATGTTCACGGACGAGCGCAGGTATAGTCTGCAGTGATTCTCGCCGGGTTTTCATCTGGCGTGAACCAGGAACCAGATACCAACCCCTTAATGTCCGTGAAAGGAACCTGTATGGACGTCGCGGTTTGATGGTGTGGGATGGGATTATGATTGGTGCACGTACACCCTTGCATGTCTATGACAGAGGAATTGTAACAGGTCAGATGTATCGAGACGTCATTTCGCATCAGTATGTCCGCCTTTCCAGGAGTGCAGTGGGTCCCACCTTCCTCCTGATGGATGATAACGCACGGCCCCACCGAGCTTCCATCGTGAAGGAGTACCCTGAAACAGAAGATACCAGGCGAATGGAGTCGCGTGCCTCTTCTCCAGACCTAAACCCCATCGAGCACGTCTGGGATGCTCTCGATCGGAGTATCGCTGCACGTCTTCAAACACCTACGACACTTCAGGAGCTCCGACAGGCACTGGTGCAAGAATGGGAGGCTATACCCCAGCAGTTGCTCGACCACCTGATCTAGAACATGCCAACAAGTTGTGCGGCCTGCGTACGTGTGCATGGTGATCATATCCCATATTGAAGTCTGGGAACATGCGCAGGAAACAGTGACGTTTTGTAGCACATGTGTTTTAGGACGGTTTTCTCAACTTGTTACCAATACCGTGGACTTAACGATCTGTGTCGTGTGTGTTCCCTATGTGCTTATGCTATTATCGCCAGTTTTGTGTAGTGCCATGTTGTGTGGCACCACATTCTGCAATTATCCTTAATTTATGAGCATGAGTGTAGATGGCGGTAGTATCGCGTTCACAAGGTGTGAACAGAGCTCTCATTTATACGCAGGTGATTCGTGTGAGAAGGTATCCGACGAAATGATGTGCACACGGCGGGGACTAACAGACTGTGAACATGGAATGGTAGTTGCAGCTAGACGCATGAAACATTCCATTTCGGAAATCGTTTGGGAATTCGTATTCCGAAATCCACAGTGTCGAGAATGTGCCGAGATTGTCAAAGTTACGGCATTACCTCTCACCACAGACAACGACGCTTAACGACCGAGAGCAGCAGCGTTTGCGAAGAGTTGCCGGAACTACCAGACAAGCAATACTGCGTGAAATAACAGCAGAAATAGATATGGGACGTACAGCGTTAATGGGCAATAGCAGTAGAGGGCTGTTTCGAGTGCCTTTAATAGCAGCACGACATCACGTGCAGTGCCTGTTCTGGGCTTGTAATCATTTCGTTTGGACCCTAGGTGACTGGAAAACCGTGGCCTGGTCAAACGAGCCCCGATTTCAGCTGCCAACAGTCGATAGTAGGGCTGCAGTGTGGCGCAGACTCAAGTTGTCGGCGAGGCACCGTGAAAGCTGATGTTGACTCCACAATGATATGGGCTGTTTTGGCACGGCTTTGGCTAGGTCCACTGGCCCAGCTGAACCAATTATTGACTGGAAATGGTTATTTTCGGCTACTTGGAGACCGTTTGAAGCCACCACTAACGGACTTCATATTGCCAGACAACGATGGAATTTTTATGGGTGACAATGCGCCATGTCACCGGGCGATTGGTTTAAGGAATATTCTGGACGATTCGAGAGAATGAAATGGACACCCAAACTGCCCGACATGAATCCCTTAGAGCATTTGTGGCACATAAGCAAGAGGTCACTTCTTGCATAAAACCTGCACCGACAACACCTACGCAGCCATGGCTTAATATTTCTGCAGGAGACTTGGCTACATGACGTCCGTGGGCGAACACCACATATTATTATTACTGCTCGTTTTTGTGCAATAAATACCTTCTTTCTCAGTGATGAATTACATCAGAAAATTATTCCGTAAGACATTATTGCGTGCCAATGTGCAAAATATGTCAGGAAGCTGATCAAGATGTTTTGGAGAACATCAAACGTGTATACAGAAGACAGCTACTGCAGAAAATAACCGAAGTCGAGGTAGAAGCCGATGTGATTTCTCAACTTAAATCGGTGAATATCGAAGATGTAATTTTCATAGTAGCATCTTCTTTAGACCAAGTTGCTGAATTATCGATTCTGAAGCCATGGGAAACGGTATGACCTGCTATCTTTGATTCCAGTGCTGAAATTTGTTAAGTTGTCAACACCTCTGAATTTATTGAAGTGTTTGTAAACCTTCCTCGTTGTTCGGTTGTAGACGATGATGCCTAGTTGCAGAACGACAGCGACGCTGGTTTGTTGGTTGGTTTAAAAGAGCGGGTGAGGGGCTAAACTGCTAGGTCATCGGTCCCGCTGGTTTGTATTTCCGCCAATTGTGCTACACGGAAAGACAGCGATGGTGAAGTGGGCAACGAAAGTGGTGATTCTTGACACCCCCTCTCCCTCCTACATGCGTCCCCGAGCAAAATGTTGTCCACACATCATCTACCTCCTCTTACTGCCAGCCACACACACACACACACACACACACACACACACACACACACACACAACATTACACCATTATCACGAATGCTCTCCTGCCACTTGAGTCTACGCGGGAAGTGATGGTAATTTCCAATATCAGTCGGAAGCGATGCATATCGAGCGCGCGACTGTCCTGGCGGCAGATATCGATTTTGTTTACAGCACTGACAACAACTATCGATTGCACGCGCGACTGTCACTATGCCAGATTTCCATTTTGTTTATTTATTTATTTACTGTGACTTTTGGTCTGAAGTTTATACAGGAATCTCTCAGCGTTTTGCAGATTTACAGAGTAAGGACGCATTTATCAATTCTCATAATTAATTTCAAAAATGCGATATTATTTTGATGAAGGAGAGGTAGTACTGCAATTGGTAATGGCTGATAAAGTCGGATTAGTTGCTGAATGGAATCGGTTCACTGATTTTCATACACATTACATCCATAAAATATGTGACTGACGTCTCTTAATGTTATTCCGTCACATTCGCAATAAGGGTTATCTCGAACGTGTGTTCGGTGAAGATGGCTAGGGAATGATCCACGACTAAAACTCATCTGTTGTGATCTTCAGTCCAGAGACTGGTTTGACGCAGTTATCCATGCTAGCCGCGCGGGATAACCATGCGGTTTGACGCATCTTTTCACGGTTCGCGCGGCTGCCTCCTTCGGAGGTTCGATTTTTCCCTCGGTGATGGGTGTGTGTGTGTCGTCCTTTGCGTAAGTTAGTTTAAGTTAGTTTAATTAGTGTGTAAGCCTAGGGACCGATGACCTCAGCAGTTTGTTCCCATAGTCCTCACCACTAACTTCCAATTTTTTTCCATGCTACTCCATTCTGTCCAAGCTTCTTCATCTCTGAGTAACTACTGCAACCTACATCCTTCTGAATCTGTTTAGTGTATTCATCTCTTGGTCTCCCTCTACGATTTTTACCCTCTCGACTTCCTTCCAATACAAAATTGATGATCCTTTTGATGCCTCAGAACGTGTCCTACCAACCGGTCCCTTCTTCTAGTCAAGCTGTGCCACAAATTCTTCTACCCAATTCTATTCAGCACCTTCTCACTGGTCACGTCATCAACTCATCTAATATTCGGCATTCTTTTGTAACACCACATTTCGAAAGCTTCTATTCTCTTCTTGTCTAAACTATTTATCGACCATGTTGCACTTCCATCAGTCACATCTGTGTTATGAAGCCCAAATATTTTTTATTCGCCGTAACTGTGTGGAACCAAGGTTTCGGTGGAATGTTTGGCTGTATTTGACCATAATATCTCATTTTGATGTGTACTGATAGTCGGTATCCTTTTTCCCATTGTCATCTTATTCTTCTACATGCAATGAAGAGCCAAAACATTATGACCATCTGCTTAATATCTTGTCTGTCCGTCTTTGGTACGAAGTACATAACTGATTCTTCGTATCACGGATCCGACAGTTTGTTGGTAGGTTTTTGGAGGTATTCGGCATTACAAATCTACGCACAGGTCATGTAATTCACGCAAACAGAGGACCGCTGATTTGTGTACTTGGTAATGGCTCTCGATAGCTATCCAGATGGGTCCCATAGGATTTACATCAGGCGAGTTTGACCGCCGAGACATCAGCCTGAGTTCACTATAAGGCCCGTCAAACCACTGTAGAACGGTTCTGGTTCCGACACGTGGACAGTTATACTGCTAGAAGGTGACATCGCCGTCGGGGAAGACATCAAGCTAGAAGGGGTGCATATGGTTTGCAGCTACCAGCGTGTCTTCGATTACTACCGCAGGTCCCATGCAAGCACAGGAGAATGTCTTCCATAGTATAATACTGTTCCCACCAGCCTGGATCCATGACGCGCTGCACGTTTCGAACAGCCGATCACCTCGATGACGGCGTCTAGTGTAGCAAAAATTTGATTCATTCGAAGAGTCGACACGTTTCCATTGATCGACGTTCGGATCCCGGTGGTTCATGCCAACTGGAATCACAACTGACGACGTCGCTGGGTCAGCATGTGAACACGTAGGGTGGCGGGCTGCGGGGCTGCGCGTCCAACAACGTACGGTGAACGGTGCGCTTTGAAACACTTGTCTTTGCTGCAGCGTTGTGCTCTTTCAAAACAGCTGTCACAGATCGCCATCTTTCCTGATTTACAGAGCTGACAAGCCTCCTAATCCCACGTTCTGTGAAGAGGTGTGGACGTCCAACCATTTACTGCCTAGTTGCAGTTTCACTGTCCTAGCTCTTTCCGTAGATTCTCACGACGGTTCACATGAACATTCGACCAGCTTCTCCGTTTTCGAGGTACTCGTTCACAGGCTTTGCGTAATAACAATCTGCCCTTTGTCAGAGTCGCTTATCTCAGTGAATTTCCCCATTTGCAGCCCATACCTTCGCTGAAGTGGTCTCACGTCCATCTCTGCTGCTCTTACGTACTTTCCGTAGTGCCACGTGCCTGCACAGTCACCAGACGGCATCCAATCTCGTGGTGGGCAGTGGTCACAATGTTCAATGTTTTGGCTTATCAGTGAAGTGTAGTCTTCAGGCCTGATAAAGGTAATAAGATATTTTAAAATGCCGTTCTGAGTGGTGGTTTTCGCCAAGTCATTGACCATTCGATATATTTAATGTTAGCATGTCCTTTGATCCACATGAATTTTGTCATATTCCCAATATATTCGTTTTCCTTTGTAGTTTTCATGCTGCGCATTACTAGTGGATTAACTTTTTTGAGTATGGCAGGTGTCTGCAGATCTTGGAGTAAGCTTATGCCGTTCGTTAAAATCATAATGTTTTAATTGGGAGATTCTGCGAATATACAAGGTGTACATAAGTCCGGAAACACTTTCAATTGTTTATTACATAAGAACTAAATATTGTACAGATGTCATACATATTGCATTTTTAAGAAAGCCTCTGAAAGTTTTTTTTTTTTTTTTACAGACATTCGATATGCGAACCATGCGACTCGGCAGACGTCAATGCAGTAAATTCTTGCCGTATCCGTCCCAGCATGGCATCGTCGACTGTGGCAGTCGCTTCCCGTATTCTCTCCAGGAGCTCTGCTACATCACGAGGTAGGGGCAGTATATACACCAGACCTTTAATGTGTTCCCACAGAAAAAAGTCACGCGGAGTGAGATCTGGTGATCAGGGAGGCCTTTTCATGAAACAGCTGTCCCCTTTTGTAGCACGGCCGATCCATCGATGCGGCAACTCCGTGTTCAGGTACCCATGAACTTCACGATGAAAGTGGGGTGGAGCCCCATCCTGCTGAAAGATGAACGGAGAGTCCGATTGCATTTGAGGCATCAGCCACTGCTGCAACATGTCCAAGTAGGAATAACAGTGACAGTGCTCGCTGCGAAGAAGAATGGCCCGTACAGTTTTCGACGCGACAAGACACAAAAAACATTTACCTTTGGGGAATCAAGCTCAAATTCAATGTGTGGATGCTTTGTACCCCAGATTCGACAACTATGCCTGTTCACTTTCCCTTCAGTGTGAAAAGTGGCTTTGTCGCTAAAAATTAAGCGCTGAACAATGCCATCCCCATCTTCATTCAGTGGTGCTACTGCTAACAAAACTCAAAACGCTTGTCTTCCTCGTTATTGAGCTTCTGCACTAGCTTCAATTTGAATGGTTTCACAGACAGCTTCTGTCGCAGGACTTTCTACACTGTCATTGGAACCATTTCGAGTTCATGGGATGCACGACCCACCAATTTCTTTGGACTCCTTATGAATGTCTCTCGTACACCCTCCACATTCACTTTACTCTCACTTGATCGTCAGCTTCTATTTGCAGGGCACAAGCAACCCGACGCAACGAATTTGTTGTGCCAATGGTAAATCTTGTTTTTGTCGAACTGCAACACACAGAAAGCTCGCTCCGCACCGGAACTCGCCATGTTTGCGACTAGCGCTGACTGCCGGCATTTACCAAACTACACTGTGAAGGTATACAAGGAAAAAATAAACTTTAAGGGGTTTCCTTCAAAATGACATATGCATGATACGTGTACAACATTTGGTTCTTGTGCAATAAATAGCTTTATGTACGCTCTGTATTAAAGCTACAAGTACGGCTGTAGATTCTGCTGAGACATTTGGAGTTTCACTGGGAAGCGAAATTAATTCTTTGTGACCTGTGCTTGGACATAGAAACGTGTGAGCCACTCTGCCAGTATTTGGAGTTAATGAGCCACCATTATGAGTAGGGATTTATTCCAGGAAATTACAGCAATGTACATTTTTACTAATTGCTCTGCTCCAGTATTTGTTTTTGTTGGAAAGCAGAGAAAATAGCGACTGATATTACTTCATTACAATGGTAAACTGAATTAATATATATTGGTGTCCTTTGGACTTTAAGAAGAATGTCCTTTAAATCTATAGAGCTTGTTCTTAATTCTGTATTTGCGGCAGTGTTTATTCCATTTTGTTTACAGCATTGGCAACAAAAACGACAAAAGGTGTACGAAAAATAGTGACAGTAACTTAACTTAGCTCGCTCATGATCCGTATCTTCATCATCAAGAATTCTGCACTTGCGTATGCTGCCAGGAGCAGTCCTGTTTTCTGTAGCTGGGGTATAATCTTCCTATATCTTTCACCAAGTCTGACACACGTCTCCACATGACAGTCCACACAATTTCCAAAACTGTGATTTGGTACTAAACGAGGTCTGAGCCATTTTCCGGTGCACTCAATCTCGGAGTTAACTCTAGTCAGGTAAGACGCACACGTCGACGCCGCAGCGGCTTCTGTTCGCTCGTCTGCAGAGCGTCACGGACAAGGTTTTCTATTACAAGGTGTTCTGTCATTGGTGCCGTAAACAAAAGCATTCACTTGGGTGTTTGAACTAAGAGCTTGAAATAATTTTCAGAGAACGCGTTTAGCACAATTTCGGACGATGTTTTATGTGTACCTCCGTATTTAAACATGTATTATCGCCAGCATATCGATGGTAAATGAAAGTGACCACCAACTATAATCGTATGAGGCGGATACGTGTTTGAAATCAAAATCAAGTGTTCTTATAACCTGTCAGAAATTGTATAATCTAAATTGGGAGGTCGGTAAAAGAATCCAATTCTTATTTTATTTCGGTTGCCAATAATGACCTCTGCCCATACTAACTCACAGGATCTTTCTACATCAGTTTCGCGACAAGATATGCTATTTCTAACAGCAACAAACACGCCACTGTCAATCGTGTTTAGCCTGTCCTTTCGGAACACCGTTAGGTTCTTCGCAAAAATTTCGGCTGAGCTTATGCCCGGCTTTAGCCAGCTTTCAGTGCCTATAATGATTTGAGCATCAGTGCTTTCTATTAGCGCTTGGAGCTCTTGTACTTTTCCAACACAGCTACGGCAATTTACAACTGTTATACCGGCGGTTGCTGTATCTACATTCTTCCTATGTTCGACCTGACCCTTTGTGACTGAAGACCTTTTTGTGCTTGCCCGAGATCCTGAGACAAAAAAACCGCCCAGTCCACACCACACAGCCCCTGCTACTCGTGCAGCCGCCTCCTGCGTGTAGTGGACTCCTGACCTATTCAGCGGAACCCGAAATCCAACCAAACTATGGTGCAAGTCGAGGAATCTGCAGCCCACACGGTCAAGGACCCTCCACTCGGCGCTGTGCCAGAGGTCCACAATCGGTCCTGCCGACTACGCTGCAAATGGTGAGGTCTGCTTTCATCTCGCATGCAGGAATGCCGGCCGTTACCACTTCTGCTAGCCGCTCGAAACCAGAGAGAACCGATCCAAAGCGACACACATCATTGGTACCGAAGTGAGCCACCACCTGCAGTTGGCTGCACCCTGTGCTCCTCATGGGATCCGCAAGTACGCGAACTCGAACAGGTACTCTTCCACTCCTGAGCAGCCATGTCCCTGAGCGGTCCCATAACGCCCTAACACTGGACCACCCAACGGCTCATAGCCCCACCCTCTGTGACTGCCCGGGTCTTGCAGGCCCAGTGGTTTCCTCTGAAAGGAAGACCGCACTTGTAATATGTCACGAATTCAGTTTACTTTCCGATGAAAACGAAAACGCGAGAACTGGGTCTATTAAATATGAAATTAACACGCAGAAACTCAAGAAAGTAAACTATGCAAGGACACAGATGAATTTATAAATTTCGCTCCTGGTTAGGAACTTATAAAATGCCACAAAATCGTTTACTTCCTGCTACTGCTTGTGTTCTGGCCGGTTGCCGGTGCCTGCTTTGATGAGACGACATCTTTGCCGTGAGGGTGCTATGTGGCTCACAGCATCAGTTCAGTATTTGTCTTTACGTGCTGCATGTAAAGTATTGTTCAGGTATAGAGTGTGAGGGACTTTAGAAGGGCAGCTGACATACCATAGCGGTCAAGTGCACTGATTGGCAGTTTGTTAGGTTAGTTCGATTTTCAGTGCTAACTATATTTTTTTTCATCTCATTTGATTCCCCGCAATGTTAAACTACTATTATAAAATTTAACCCTTTGACTTCTACAGACGTGATTTCAACATTCTGTGCTGGGAATAGCTTTGTTAGTACTGCAGCACTCATCTACTGCTACTACCTGTGATAGGAGGCAGCATTGCTGTCAGTACAAAATACTTGTAATCCGATTTTAAGAAAATTATTTGGTGAAAAAATCTGATTTTGGGCATCCTACAGTGTGATATCTTCGCTCGATAAAGGATTGAATTTATTGTCCTTATTCGTCAAAGCTACTATGCTGCATCAAATTAAATAACGGATTGCACAAAATTTTCAAGACTTTGCAGAGATAAAAACACATTGAGTGAACTTTGCGTATGGTTTATTTTAGCCCATAAATTGCCTTGTGTGAAATGTAGATGAGACAAAGAAATTTTATTTATAATGGAGACCAGAATGATATCTCATTTCACTCTCAAGTTATTGGTTTTTACATCCGACTGTGTTGCGAACATTTCCATCCCTGCGCACTGGGAATCATGTGGACATAGCAATGGTCATATCACATAAGTGGTTCAAGATATCGAACCGAGGATTTCGCATATGATAGCACTCAAGAGGCCCGTATGTTATGATAAATACTTGAAACTTTTTTTTACTCACGATATGTAAGTAGGTCGCCCGTAGCAGTGAGAGAGTCGGCAGGATGGGATACGTATATACGTCAACAGAGCTTACTCTCTCTATTTGTATGAATAGAGAATGAAGGACTTTCGAGGAACAGTTCACCTGCGAGTCCCGTAGTCCAGTGATCTGGTGCACAGACTACCACCTCGCTGGCTCAGGTTCCACTCGTACTGCTACCTTTTTTCCATTTTATTTTACTCTTCGTAATGTTGAACTTTTAATTACGAAATTTAAATATATTAAAACAGTTCATTTTATGTAAGTAAGATTAACACACGCAATTAAATTTCAATTTCTGCTTTTATAAGTGAGGATACACCGGTTCCCGTGAGATCACCGAAGTTAAGCACTGTCGGGCGTGGCCGGCACTTGGATGGGTGACCGTTGTTCGCCCACTGCTTGAATATTGCTCACCAGTGTGGGACCCGTACCAGATAGGGTTGATAGAGGAGATAGACAAGATCCAACGGAGAGCAGCGCGCTTCGTTACAGGATCATTTGGTAATCGCGAAAGCGTTACGGAGATGATAGATAAACTCCAGTGGAAGACTTTGGAGAAGAGACGCTCAGTAGCTTGGAACGGGCTTTTGTTGAAGTTTCGAGAACATACCTTCACCGAGGAGTCAAGCAGTATATTGCTCCCTCCTACGTATTTCTCGCGAAGAGACCATGAGGAAAAAATCAGAGAGATTAGAGCCCACACAGGGGCATACCGACAATCTGTCTTTCCACGAACAATACGAGACTGGAAGAGAAGGGAGAACCGACAGAGGTACTCAAAGTATCCTCCGCCACACACTGCCATGTGTCTTTCGGAGTATGCTTGTAGATGTAGATGTAGACATCCAGCCGCCATGCGCTGTTGCCATTTTTCGGGTTGCACTCAACCTCGTGATGACAATTGAGGAGCTACTTGACCGAATAGTAGCGGCTCTGGTCAAAGAAACCCATCGTAACGACCGGGAGAGCGGTGTGCTGACCACACGCCCCTCCTATCCGCATCCTCGATGAGGATGACACGGCGGTCGGATGGTTCCGATGGGCTACTTGTGACCTGAAGACGGAGTGTTGCTGCCCTTATAAATCAAATGGCTATAGACCTCCACGTTATAGTACACTGATAATATTTTGAACTGGTGAGGGGATATGCACCAGAGGTTTTAACAGGCGTCCGTGACCAGTGAGAATTGGTGGACACGTTTCAGAAGTGTCCGTTGGTTAGTTTGCAAGACAGCATTCTCCCCACCACTGCCGGCAGAAGATTAAGCGTGTGAAGCTGCTTGATGTTCGAATGAGTAGATAGCGAATTAGTAAGTAGTGAAGTCACTGGAGAGTGAGCGACCAAACTTAACAATTAACAACACAAATAGCTAGATGTAGAGGGGCTAATTAAGAGAGACAAGGGAAAGGGACCCGGCATGTGGGGGTGGAGGGAATCAGGTAGTCTCCAATTGACTAAATTCGAATGTAACGGTTAAGGCGACTCGAATGCCAGGTTGATCAAAAACCGTGACTAAGCAGTTCACTCCTCGAGGATACTGGAGACACAATGGTCGTGCCTCGGGAGGACCTGTACAGTAGTTAAGTTTAAGGTTACAAGGAAGTGCGGTGCACACATAGTTAGAGTCAATTGTATACAGATTTATCCATTAAGATGTACATTGGTGTTGTAAACCTCAAGGACGAAAGTAGTACTACCCTACCGCCTAAGCCTTTAGGTAATTAACCTGTATCAGCAAGTAAAAGCCCAATGAAGGCTGCAAACTATCATTTGTTACGCAAGGGCTTTCTTTCTTCACACTAAATTATGGGCTTACAGATTTGAAAAGGGTGGTGGAATATATATCCTCACAAAAAACGAGTACAGTAGTTGCTCTGAAGTAAAACGCGAACATGTTTAATAATATCTTATTCACTGACAAATTACGACAAGAATAAACAACAGTGATAGGCAACTAAGGTTGGCGGAGATCCATGGTAAGGAACTGACAGACAGGTCACCGCATTATTAGCACACTGATCCGTTTCCGCGATCTGATGACAGTGATTGCCAAAATTTGGGTTCGTAAACATTATGCACGCGAGAAGGCCGTTTCCCTCCAATTCATTGCCGCTCTGACGTTTAGTGAGCACATTGCGACACATACACATACAGCGCTTCTGCGCTTTCCGCCAGTGTTGCTGACGGAGGGCACTGCGTCGGACCGTGGCTGCGAATCCGAAAAGTCATCCAACCACAACACTCAATTATCGTGGAGCGTCCTCCAGCGTCTCAACAATTTTCCAAAACTATTAGGTCAGACTAGGCTGTCCAATAAAATTCCCACATTTTCGCGCCCAGAGACATACGGCTAAGGAAAGAAATGTGTTTTGGTTCTGTCCTTTCGGTGCCTCAGTAGAGCGCATTAACATCAAGTTGTTTCCCACCACCTTCCAACCATCTAAAGTTTCGGATGAGATTATCTCGGAAAATATACATCGGGTAAAAATAGTGGGTAAGACAAGTTCGTAAGCTCAGAGGGGGACATCAAATGATACCTCACGTGACCTCCAGCCCCCACTCCACTGGGCGGGGCGGGGGCAAACTTTATATCTTTAATGCAAACACCCATTTTTTATTTCAGATTCGGATTCACCATACAAAAATAATCAAGTTTTGTCTGAAAATTTTTTTAAACCATTGACAGATGGCGCTGAAATCGAGAAAAAAGTAAAATTGGGGAAGAACTCTGATTTATTTACAATTATCCGAGAAAGACGCATCAAATCTATTAAAAATGTGCACCAATTCTTTCGTTACGCCAAATTAAGCTATTTTTGTACAAAATGTACAGCATCCTACTTTTAACGTTACCCAGGAACGACGACATGGATCTAGTAGAATGATGTACCCATGGGGTGCTCCATTATTGTGAATCCCCTTGCCTCTAACATGTTGGGGTGCTTCATTAACGTGAGTCCCCTTGCCTCTCACAATTTGGGGTGCTTAATTAATGAAATTAGCCACGAAGAAATCATTCAAAATTATCCCCATTTGTTTCAGTGCATAAAGTTAATCGTCTGCGAAAGTTGTCCACAGTTTTGAGCAGCACATCCCGTGGTGCGGCTGCACACGCTCTTCGAATGCGTTGCTCCATGTCGTTTTGGGTTGTGGGCTGTCTTTCATAAACAATATTTTTTAAGTAACTCCACAAGAAAAAAATCAGAAGATGTTAGATCTGGCGAACGTGGAGGCCACTGAACTGGTCTGCCGCGTTCTATCCACCGACCACGATACCATAAATTTAATACGTTCCACACATTTTAGCATAATGAGTGTTCAAATGTGCGTGCAATCTTATGGGACTTAACTGCTAAGGTCATCAGTCGCTAAGCTTACACACTACTTAACCTACATTATCCTAAGGACAAACACACACACCCATGCCGAGGGAGGACTCGAACCTCCGCCGTGACCAGCCGCACAGTCCATGACTGCAGCGTCTTAGACCGCTCGGCTAATCCCGCGCGACATTTTAGCATACTGTGGAGCTGCTCCGTCCTGTTGAAACCACATTCGTTTCCTAGTTTCTAAATCAACGTCTTCCATTAGCTCCAACAAATCATCGCGAAGAAGTTGTAAATAAGATTCCCCAGATACATTTCGGTCAAAAAATACGGTCCTACCAAGTAACCTTTTAAAATTCCGAACCAGACCATTAACGACCATTTGCGTTGATTGTCAACGGGTCTGTGCCAGTATGGATTGGCAGGGGACCAATAATGACAATCATGACGATTTAATTCGCCATTGTTTTCGAATGTGGCTCCATCGGTGAACATAACGTTGCACACGTACTTGCATATCTTTCAGCGTTAATGCCTGTGTCAGGATGATATGATACGCATGATATTTATGTGCCTTCAAAATCGTCAAAACAGTTGATTTCCGTATTCCAGATTGTCTCTGAGTCGCACGACTACTCATTTCGGGATCCACTTGAATACAGGCGAGAGCGGTAAGGCTACGAGCGTCATTTTCATTGTATCAGCGATGACGAGGTGGAAGGTGCATGTAGCCATTTCGAGCTCGTTGAGTGCAATTTCGAACAATGTTTTCGCTTGGATGTCGTCTGTTTTGGAAACGATCCGCATACAATTGCGCAGCTGCACCGTAATTGTCATGGCATTCACCTAAAATTAACATCGTATCAGCAGTCTCGGTAGGAGGGCAGTGAGCCATGTTTCGCTAAAGAATAGTTTACTTTCGTCAGTTAATGTTTACGGTTCACAATCTGTAAGTGAAGTGGCGTCTGATCGCATTGCACCGACCTTTATACTGAGCCATAGTCCGGGGTTTGGCCACGGTAGCGCCACAGTCGGGTGACTAATGCAATTGCGAAGAGTACCCTAACGAGATTTTAATAACATTCCGCCTCCCTCCATCAAAAGCTGTGACGGGTAGGACACATTTTGTAAAAAAAATAGCTTAATTTGGCGTAATGAAAGAGTTGGTGCACATTTTGTATCGATTTGACGCGTCCTCCTCGGATCATTCTAAATAAATCGGAGTTCTTCCCCAATTCGCATCCGAAACTTCAGATGGACCACCCTATATGTACGGCGCTGTGGTCGACAACGCCTATATAAAACAACAAGAGTCTGGCGCAGTTGTCAGATCGGTTACTGCTGCTCTAAACATTCATGGTGGTGTCTGATTGTACTATATCGTGTCTCCCTACCACTTTCGCGCAACGACGTTCTGAGTGCGTTTTTTAGGGAATTAACTAGTTTGAACCTGGGACCTGTTGCTGGTAAGGAGACGCCAGACCACACATGACATGTAGAATTCAGAAGAGTTCAGTGAGACTAGCGATGATATAACCAAATATTAAATGATCTCAGCGTCAGCTCCACTGCACTCCCTGTAAAAGAATCTTAATACTAACTAAATTTAGTGGAAAGGGTTCAAGGCTTTCCTATTTTTAGTTAGTTGGTAAAATAACGTCGAAAAAGCAGTTAAGTTTACCATTGGAAATTTTATTCTACTCACAAAACATCGTTTATAAATTGCACTATTGATAAAAGGAAATGTTTTAATACAGGATGGTAAAAACCAACTGCGTTCAACAAAAATGTGAACGAATATCCCCTAAATGGGTTTCCAAGTTCTACAATCGATCGAAGGATGACCTATGCCATATCACATCTATAATCTAGGTTTAAATTAAGTTTCAAAAAAGAGAAAACTATCAAAATGGTCTACAGTGACCCTCAATTATCTTTAATTACTTATCTAACCTGTCGTAAATTACAGTGACTGATGTGGCTTCTCAATAACTATAAAGTAGAAAAATCATCGCGTTTCCGATCTTTACTTCAAGTGGCAAATGTGAACACCATGAGTTTTAATTAACGATCGACACTAGTATTATGCAAAAAGAGGGTGTAACAGATGAGACTTGTGCAGTTCTGAGTGAAGCCTTATGCGCTCAAAAATGCGGCATCGCGTGCGTTCATTACCTTGTCGGTGTTCGTCACGGGGGGCGGCGGCCGGCGCAGCAGCCATTCAGCTCGCCGTCTCGGAACTCACTCTCCTTCTAACTTCTCCTTACTTCAATTTACCGAAGTTAGTTTAAAAAACTATCTGGCTATGTTTTCATCTGACCAATCAGGGTCTCAATGTTAACCTTAAGCTCCGCCTACAAAAATTCTGTCTATCCAATGAGAAACGTTATACTTTTCGTGGTGGGGCAATGTTTTTAAAGTTTGCAACGTAACAGAGACGCTAAAACCTGCAGCTAGTGTGGTCCTTTTAGCGTTATCGTAAGATCTATACTGCTCTTCTGAAGGGCTCTATCTTTTAACATTGGCTGGGGAGTGATCCTAATGTAACAGACACACGAAAAAGTCTCACGCTAAAACTTGCGGGTGGTAGTGGCCCTTTTTGTGTTATCGTAAGATCTATACTGCTTTTCTGGAGGGATCTAGCTTTTAACATGGGCTGGGCGTGATCCTTGACGTACCTGAGACGCAAAAAAGCCTCACACTAAAACGTGCGGGTTGTATAGTCGTACAGGTAGGCTCGCGGCGTGGGTGCCCAGCCCCTCCCTTATCTAGCTTAACACGGTTCTGCTCTCGGCTTCTGTCCCTCTTTTCTCCCCTCGGAACTGCGTCTGCCTCACGGTGGGAAGGTACGACATGCATTTAGGCATTCATGTGTTAGTCTGTGGTATTCCATTTGCTCACTCGTTACTCGTATTACTTTGGTTAATTTAATGTCACGATTTATTCCAAGCTATGTGACATACTACTGGATTTGCTTATCATGTCAGGGTTTTCATGTAAGGTGTTGGATTTGCCTGACACCTCACATATCACCACCCTTCGAACTTAATTTTTGGACTGAATTTGGCAATGTTTGAATCGTTGTCTAAGTCAGTCAAAAATTTTCTAATTTATCTAAATTTTGTTGCCTACTGTTCAGCCACGATATTCTGTTCTATGCTAGTTTGTATTACTAATTTATAGTTTTATATTCTTCCAGATTATAATTAAAAATGACAAGAGAAGAATATTTTTATGCTATTATTAATGTTTAATTATTTTCTTTCTTTATTTAAGTGTGAAGTTTTTTTTTAAGAAGTTTGTTTTCGAAAGTGAGGAGTCTTTCACATCGATTTTCTTAGAAATTTTTTTTATATAAATGTAGTAATTGAGTAAAATCTATTCCTAACACATTTTCTAAATATCATGTGCAAGTAAAATGTTTTTGTTTCGAGACACTCATTTCAACATTGTTACACTAACAAATAAGAATTATTTTCTAGAATTGCTTTGACAAAGAAATATAAATGCGCAAGTATTCAAATATTATCCTAACAAATGGTACAAATGTTAAAAAAATTGCTTTGACAAAGAAATATACATACACACACGTATTGAGCTATTATCCTAATAAATGGTACAAATGTTAAAGAAAGGGAAAACATCCAACAAGATAATTTTTTATTCTTTGTTTTTATAAAGAGAAACTAAGTAAAATATAGTTATTCTTTCATTTTTATGAGGAGAAAATAAGTGGCATATTGTTTCTTTATATACTGTCCATTTCAGAACTAATGACTTGTTTTTATCGACAGTCTATTTTTTACTTAAGTCCATAGTCAATGACTGTTATTTTGTAGTTTATTAGCTGTCTGGTGTGCTTAACGTATTTAGTTTTTCACATGTTTCTTTTGCACAATTCCTACATCATATAATTTGATTTCACACATTCACACAATCCTATGAATGTTCAAGCATGAGGTTGGCGAATGTTTTTGCACGAAGGTGATGGACTTGAGCAGGATGGATCTGGGCAAGTATTTGATGTACAGCTTCGTTCGTCATTCCTTGTTGGCTTTGCAAGTGTGTGTTGCTGTTGTGGAGGTCCCATAATGGAATGGAGCTGTGAGTGCAGAATCTCGTCGTTTACTGGCTTTGTATGCGTGAAAGTCATCGTTATGTGTCGCTGAATGCGGTCGTTTTTCGTTGTAATACTTTGCAGACGACTAGTTTACAATAGGATAGGGATTTGGGAAGGTATGTCGTCTATTCTTCACCCATCTTCTTTCTTGGTCTCAATCTTGCGAATCTTCAACTTCTGTTCTTCCCACTTTTTCTCTGCTTCTTACTTGCTTCTTGGTTCTTCTCTGGGCAGGATATGGAAATATTTATTGATAACTAGTCGCTTTGAAGTTCTCCTCGTAGTAACAGTCTGATAAATTGTTTGGGTGCGTCATTTTTACTTTGTGGAAGTTCTTCTTCAGTTTCGTGCATCAGCGTGCTGTTTAATAGCAGTAGTGTGAGTTTTACACATTTTTTTTTTTTTTGCCAGCAGTCCCTTGCCCAAACAGTCTTCTCGCCGGGCCCTTTTTTGCTCGCTCCGCTGAGTCGGGGGCGCCCCGGGATTTACAAGTGGCGAAAGTCGGGTGTCTGCTTGTCTATCCCTGCACCAGTCCCTTCTGACATTCAGCGTCTCTACAGGGCTCTGTCACTGTGGACCTCGGTGTTCCATCCAAGCAGGGTTCCACCTAGTGGGCAAATTTATTGCCCACTTTCTATACAAGGGCTTTCTGTTGGTCTCGCTTCTACCTTGTAGGAATCGTGTCTTGCTAATTACGTCCTTTCCTATCTTGATACTTCTCGCGTTGCAACTTGTGGTTCGTTGCATCTCTTCCTTGCTGGATTTTTTACAATGGTTCTTACAAAAAGTTTTAATTATAATCATCTAACATATGTCTAGTACGTACATTGTTTTGCGCCTTCTTAAAAAGCTTTACAAATTTCAGCGCCCTTTCCATGTTACAATTCTAAAAGATTTGGAGTCTTAACTTTGTATGCAGCGTAAAACTTATGTATTTTGTGTTTCTGTTTGCTGGAGAGATGGTGTGTTTTTACAACTACTTTCTGGCATACTGAGAATATTCTTTTAATTGCTGTTCTGTCTCCTCTTCCTTTTCTTTTAATGGCTGCCTTTCTGATGTTGGACAGTGCTGTTGCTATGACTTGTTTGTGCTGTCTACGTGGTACAATAGAAAATCTAACATTTTCTCTGGTTATGTTTGGGGCTTCAATATTTTTAAGTACAGTAACTGGAGGTAGTAGTGTAGTGTTATGAGGCATTTCATTTATTACTTCTTGAAAATCTTTAAGGTATATATCCCAAGTGTTGTGTCTTTTGCCTGCACATAAACGGCATAAAGCGCCTATGTCCTTCATAGAGCGTTCTGCTGGATTTACGCTAGGTTTGTACTTAGGTATGTAGACGGGTTTTATTTTGTGTTGTTTTAACGTGTTCTGCCATTGCACTGATTTGTATTGTGGGCCGTTATCAGAAATTATTCGTTCCACTCGACCTACTTGTCTGAGAAAATCTTGTCTAAATGCTTTACTTATTGCAAGACCTGTTGCCATTTTAATGGTGTCAAGGTAACATATTTAGAAGTAAGTTCCAAAACGACAAATATGAAAATATATCCATTTTTTGTGCGTGGGAGAGGCCCCATCAAATCTGTTGCAGCTATTTGTTTTAATCTTTTAGGGATTATTGGAAACATAGGTGGTTTGGTTTGGAAAGTGACGTCTTTAGCCCTCATACATTTTTTGCATTTGACTAATACTGTTCCAATTCGTCTTTCCATATTAGGAAAATGACTTGTTTGTTTTATTTTTAAAAAGTGGCCTTTACTTTAATGTGTATACCATACATACTTATTAATTAGTTCATCTGGGATATAAATTAACCATTCATTCGTTGCAACATTTCATCTAAAAAATAAAACATTGTTTTTTACGAGATAGTGCTGTCGAATGTCTGGAAAATCCTTATTTCTCCACCTGTGTTTGATTCCTAGTATTTCGGGATCCTTGTCCTGTTCTTTGCCTATGTTTTTCAATGCTGTCGTAATGTAGTTTTCGAAAGGTACTTGTTTCATATAGTACATTGTAAACTGGTCTTCTGCTGCTTCCAAACCTATGTTTTTGGATGCACCCTGTGGACATCGTGATAAAGCATCTGCTAATACATTCGCTGATCCTGGTATGTGTGTAATAGTGAAGTCAAATTCTTGTGGTATTAACATCCATCTGGCTAACCTCCCATGAGTTAGTTTGGCGGATAACAGAAATTCTAATGCTTTGTGGTCAGTATATACTTTTGTTTTTCTACCGAATAGGAAATATCGAAAATGTTGGAAGCCCCATACAATGGCCAATGCTTCCAGCTCCGTGACTGAATAGTTTTTCTCGCTTTTTGTGAGTACCCGACTGGCAAAGGCAATTGTTTTATATGATCTTAGCCCTGCCTGTTCGTATTCTTGGAATAACACAACTCCTAACCCTGTTTTCGCGCTATCAGTGGCCATACAAAAATTTTGTGTTAGATCAGGATGTGCTAAAATCGGTGCTGTTGTAAGTGCGTTTTTCACTTTTAAAAATTCTTCATTGGCCTGTTGATCCCATACCCATGGCGTGTTTTTTCCGGTCAGTGCACATAGGCGTGGTGTTGCGAGAGAGTCAATCCAAATAAATTTTTTATAGAATCTGGTGAGACCTAGAAATCCTCTGAGAGTTTTCTTATTATATGGAGTACACAATTCTTTGATTGCCGTTAGTTTTTCTGGGTCAGGCATTACCCCTTTCTCGGAAATTATGTGTCCTAGAAATTTGACCTCTCGCCTTCCAAATTTGGATTTTGTTATATTTACTGTGACCCCAAGCTCTTTCATGATCTGTAAAAACTGACTTAATGTGTCATTGTGATGTTCCCAAGAGGGTTCTGCTATAATCACATCATCAACATAACAAGTAATTTTTTGTAAAATTTCAGGACTGAGTATAGTATTAAATCCCCTAATAAATGCTGCTGATGATATGTTTAAACCAAATGGCAATCGTTTAAACTGGTAACATCTACCGAATACGACAAATGCTGTAAATTTTCTACATTCTGGGGCCAATTCATTTTGCCAGAAACTACTCCGTAAATCAATTGATGAAAATATCTTAGCACCGTGGAAGTATTGTATCAATTCCTCTAATTTTTCTGGTCGATCTGTCTCAGTGATTATGATTGTGTTGATCTGTCTGGAATCAAGCACTAACCTTATGCTCCCATCTCGTTTTTGTACAATATGGAGCGGGCTGTTATATGTGGAGATAGCTGGTTCAATAATATCGTCATCTAACATTTTGGATATCTCCTGGAATACTTTATTTCTGTAGCTTAATGGGATTGTATAGGGTGGCACTCTAAACCGTTTGTGCTGTTTTACTTCAAACTTGTACTGAAAGTGCTTAATACTGCCAGTCTTAGGTAAAAATACCTCTGCTTTATCTCGTAAAATATCCTCTAATTCTCGTTTACTGTGTTCCGAAATACCTTGAACTTCTTGTAATTTTTCGTCGATTTCTTTATGGGCTTCTAACATGAGTTGAGGCGATTCCCCCTTTTGTGCATATACCATTCTAATTTTTCATCCTCTTTATCTCGCGTCATTCTTAATTGTTTGTTTATAACTGGTATTTCTTCTAATTTTAGCTTTTGCTCAAAGAGAAGTGTGACATTCCCGAATGTTACGCTACCTTTCCCCATATCTATTATCACTCGTCTCTCATTTAAAAAATCTGCACCTATAATCAAATCTACAGTTAGTTTAAGTATAATCACGAAGTTGGCTTCGATCTTTTGACCTTGGCACGAAAGAGTTAACCTTGTTTGTCTCGTAACTTCCGCAGCATTGTTTCTAATAGGACCTCTTACTTTAATCTTACGTGTTTTCAGAACTGGCAATTCCTCATTGGCATTACACTGCATGAATAAATTTTCTGAGATCGCAATCAGTTCACTTCCGCTATCAATTACAATATTGACTGGGATATGCTTTACCATGGCCTTCACAATTGGTTTAATTTGAAAGGGTTGGTTCTGTTCTTCTTCTTCTTCTTGCATCAACAAATCCTCCACTGAATCATACATGAGTCTTTTTAGGAATTTCCCTTGTGAATTCGAACTTTCTGTAGGATAAGCTTCGACTGCTACTTCTCTCTCTTTTATTTCATCTTCTCTAGTTCTTCCTTCATTTACGCTTTCTTCTACATCCTCTACTTTTTCCTCATCCTTGTCTATCTTCTCCTTCTTCGTCGCTCCTTCCACATAATCGCATCTAAATGCTCTAATTATCGCTTCATAACTTCCTTCATTATATACGTTGGGTTGTGTGCCCACTCGTAACTTATTTTCAACTTCTGTCGACTGCACATTATCCTCACTGAATTCGCTTTTCCTAGTTTCCATCTCAAATAGCTCTGCAATATCATTACTTCGTCCTTTCCTCCTACATTCGTTGTGCATGCCTCTGGTAATTCATCTTCCTCGTCAGTATTCTCCCAATTAATTTCGTCCCAACACGATATTGTTATTTTCCTGTCTTCGTTCTCATCTGGTCCCAGCGGATTTGTTTCATCCTTCTTCTCTTCTCGTGATAAGATTTTTACTTCTCTGTTTAAGGTGCTGCAATTGTCCTGGGTCGGTGCGTCATTCTCTTTGGCATGGGCGCTTCGCTGTCAACTCGAACGTTTATTGGGGTTTGGTGGTTTTACCTCCACCTCTTCTATCTGTATTCGCTTTTCTTGTTCAGCTTGTTGATAGTGGTTTCTTTGTTGATAATTTGTCGGTCTATTGGCTCTCCAGTACCCGTTCCGGTTGTCGTTATTCCCTCTGTAATAGTTGTTGCCGTTCCTGGGTGAATTATAGTTATTACCATATTCTCTTCTAAATCCATAACCGGTTCTTTGTTGAAATCTATTGTCGTTTCTTGGTGCGATGTTATCACGTGGTTCGTAATTATTGTTTCTTCGTACTGTGTCTTGTGGATTCCACTGCTTTTTGCTTTCGTTTTCACGTACGCTTCGTCTTTTTCTTGCGTCATCTTCCGAAAATATGAACTCTAGTTCCCTTAGAATACCTTTAAATGCTTCGACGCCATTGTCTCCGCGACCTACTAATGACTGCTGGTATTTCAATGGTAGCTTCATCGCGCATAATTTAATCAACTCACCGTCACTGTATGGTACATCTAAGCATTGATTTTTGTTTGTCATTACTTCGAAAAATTTCACAGGACTCTTCTCTCCTGAATTTTCAAAATATGGGTTCTGTAATAATTCGTACTTCACTCTGTTCTGTGCTTCCCTTGACCAATATCGTGAGAGAAGCTTCTCTCTGAAATCTTCGTACGATCAGCATGTCGCTGCAACATTCTGCATGGTTTCTGCGACTGTTCCTGACATGTGTGCACATATAAAGTCTAATTTGTGTACTAGCGTCCAGTGTTCTGGTAATCCTACTCGGAATTGATCAATAAAAGTTCGTAGATGTAATGAGTTTCCTTCTCGAAAGTGTTGAAATTTTCTGACTGTGAGGAAATGATCGTTGTCGTACTTCGTCATAGTTCCATATGAAATTCGCGATTCTTCGCCACTTTTGTTTCTGATCATTTCTCCCGTCGTTCTTTCCGGTCGTGGTAGATCCATTGGATATTGTCCACTATAACTTTCGCGTACCCGCGGTGCAGGCTGTCTGATTTCACATATGCTACTTTCCGCCTGTGATTTCAATTGCAAATGCGTAATATCTTCGTTAATTTCTTATTTTTCCGGTGCTGTTACAGATACGGATGTGGTTGCAGACTCTGTGATTGTTCGATCCTGTTCACTACGCTCTTCAATGGTTTGCAACAACTCTGCTCGCAATTTCTGAAATTGTCGCTTCGTTTGCGCTTCCATTTTGACTATGCGGTTATCATATCTTTTCAGCGCTGCTTTTGTGATACGTTTGTGTAACACACTTTTTTTAACAATTTCACGCGCTGTACCTGCTGCTTGTCTAGTAATTACGTTTATCTGTTTCTTTAGTTTCTTGACTTCTCCCTAGGTGTTGTTACGTAATGTTTTGATCTCGTTCTCAGTGTCATTACGCAATGTTTGTACGTCCGCTTGTACCTTGTCAATGTCTGTTCTCAATTGATTGTGATCTATTATTAAGTTTCCTATCACTTCTCGAGATTCTTTTGCCTCGTCTTCAATACGACTTAGGTGTAACTGAATTCTTTTGTTTTGTTCTTTAATCTCACGCATTTGTCTCGTGGTTTCTGCATTCTGATTTTGAATTTGGTTCACTATATCTTTATTTTGCCTTGTCATGGTTTCCGTAATATTTTGTAATATTTCTGCCAGATTGGTGGGTCCTATTGCGTTTTCTTCCGACGTCCTACGCTCTGTGTTTTCGCTCAAGTGTTGGTTCGCGACCGATTGCATTGACATCTGCTGTGACACGTTTCTGCTCGCATTCCTTGTACTCTGTGGTGAGGGAGCTCTGATTACTTGTACTACGGGTTCTACGTATTCAAGACGCAAGTTAGAATCCTCATCGACTGTCTCTCTACTTTCCTGCTCCTCTGTCGTATGCTGACCTAGGTTTTCTGTGCCTTGGCGTACATTATCCTCGTTATGGTGCGTTATCTGTCCTATTTCCCGCGATACTGCATCGTCTGTTGTACTGTCCTCTATTCTCTGTCCACTTTCATGCTGGGTCTCTACCTCAATTCGGTCAAGGTCTCGATCTGCCATTGCTAATCTTTCTGAATCCCTTATTTTTTGTTTTAAAAGCAATTCACGCGCCCTACCTCGCGTCAAAATGCGCTCATACGATCTCAGGCGTTTCATAAATTTTTTGTTCACAAGACTTGACTCTACCAAGACTGACAATCCATTCACTTACTTGTTGGGACAGAACCAACTTGTCAACGATGTATCCGCCACCTGCGCGCTTGCATTGGAGAGAAAACTTAATTCTAACAATTTTCAAAATTCATGACTTAATTATGCTATTGTTTCTGCTAGAATTCTCACTTGAATACTTTCTTACTATCTATCGCTGCAGCTACTGTTTTCGACTATGTATAACTTCAGAAAAAAAAAAAATTTACTACGAAAATTTTTTTAGCAGGATATTTTTATGACCTAGTTAGGCATGTGGTCGATCTTCAATCATGGTATTTTACCATCCTGGCAGGGTCGCCATTTTCTAAACATTCATGGTGGTGTCTGATTGTACTATATCGTGTCTCCCTACCACTTTCACGCAACGACGTTCTGAGTGTGTTTTTTACGGAATTAACTAGTTTGAACCTGGGACCTGTTGCTGGTAAGGAGACGCCAGACCACACATGACATGTAGAATTCAGAAGAGTTCAGTGAGACTAGCGATGATATAACCAAATACTAAATGATCTCAGCGTCAGCTCCACTGCACTCCCTGTAAAAGAATCTTAATACTAACTAAATTTAGTGGAAAGGGTTCAAGGCTTTCCTATTTTTAGTTAGTTGGTAAAATAACGTCGAAAAAGCAGTTAAGTTTACCATTGGAAATTTTATTCTACTCACAAAACATCGTTTATAAATTGCACTATTGATAAAAGGAAATGTTATAATACAGGATGGTAAAAACCAACTGCGTTCAACAAAAATGTGAACGAATATTCCCTAAATGGGTTTCCAAGTTCTACAATCGATCGAAGGATGACCTATGCCATATCACATCTATAATCTAGGTTTAAATTAAGTTTCAAAATAGAGAAAACTATCAAAATGGGCTACAGTGACCCTCAATTATCTTTAATTACTTATCTAACCTGTCGTAAATTACAGTGGCTGATGTGGCTTCTCAATAACTATAAAAATAGAAAAATCATCGCGTTTCAGATCTTTACTTCAAGTGGCAAATGTGAACACCATGAGTTTTAATTAACGATCGACACTAGTATTACGCAAAAAGAGGGTGTAACAGATGAGACTTGTGCAGTTCTGAGTGAAGCCTTATGCGCTCAAAAATGCGGCATCGCGTGCGTTCATTACCTTGTCGGTGTTCGTCACGGGGGGCGGCGGCCGGCGCAGCAGCCATCCAGCTCGCCGTCTCGGAACTCACTCTCCTTCTAACTTCTCCTTACTTCAATTTACCGAAGTTAGTTTAAAAAACTATCTGGCTATGTTTTCATCTGACCAATCAGGGTCTCAATGTTAACCTTAAGCTCCGCCTACAAAAATTCTGTCTATCCAATGAGAAACGTTATACTTTTCGTGGTGGGGCAATGTTTTTAAAGTTTGCAACGTAACAGAGACGCTAAAACCTGCAGCTAGTGTGGTCCTTTTAGCGTTATCGTAAGATCTATACTGCTCTTCTGGAGGGCTCTATCTTTTAACATTGGCTGGGGAGTGATCCTAATGTAACAGACACACGAAAAAGTCTCACGATAAAACTTGCGGGTGGTAGTGGCCCTTTTTGTGTTATCGTAAGATCTATACTGCTTTTCTGGAGGGCTCTAGCTTTTAACATGGGCTGGGGGTGATCCTTGACGTACCTGAGACGCGAAAAAGCCTCACACTAAAACGTGCGGGTTGTATAGTCGTACAGGTAGGCTCGCGGCGTGGGTGCCCAGCCCCTCCCTTATCTAGCTTAACACGGTTCTGCTCTCGGCTTTTGTCCTCGTTTCTCCCCTCGGAACTGCGTCTGCCTCACGGTGGGAAGGTACGACATGCATTTAGGCATTCATGTGTTAGTCTGTGGTATTCCATTTGCTCACTCGTTACTCGTATTACTTTGGTTAATTTAATGTCACGATTTATTCCGAGCTATGTGACATACTACTGGATTTGCTTATCATGTCAGGGTTTTCATGTAAGGTGTTGGATTTGCCTGACACCTTACGCTGCTACAATGGCAGGTTATCAAGATTTAAGTGAGTTGGAACGTGATGTTATAGCCGGCGCACAAGCGATGGGACACAGCATCTCCGAGGTATCAATGAAGTGGGGATTTTCTCGTATGACAATTTCACGAATGTACCGTGAATATCAGGAATCCGGAACTACAAATCTCCGACATCGCTGTGGCTGCAAAAAGATGCTGCAAGAACGGGACCAACGACGGCTGAAGAGAATTGTTCAATGTGACTGAAGAGCAATCTTTCCGCAAATTGCTGCAAATTTCAATGTGAACCGTGAATTTACTTTCAAAATCTTTTGCCGGCCGCGGTGGCCTCGCGGTTAAGGCGCTCAGTCCGGAACCGCGTGACTGCTACGGTACCGTGAATATCAGGAATCCGGAACTACAAATCTCCGACATCGCTGTGGCTGGAAAAAGATCCTGCAAGAACGGGACCAACGACGGCTGAAGAGAATTGTTCAATGTGACTGAAGAGCAATCTTTCCGCAAGTTGCTGCCAATTTCAATGTGAACCGTGAATTTACTTTCAAAATCTTTTGCCGGCCGCGGTGGCCTCGCGGTTAAGGCGCTCAGTCCGGAACCGCGTGACTGCTACGGTCGCAGGTTCGAATCCTGCCTCGGGCATGGATGTGCGTGATGTCCTTAGGTTAGTTAGGTTTAAGTAGTTCTAAGTTCTAGGGGACTGATGACCACTGATGTTAAGTCCCATAGTGCTCAGAGCCATTTTTCAGAATCTTTTCTTAAAGAATTTACTTTATTTAGAAGCGATTCATCAGGAACATTAACACATTTAATCACACTATGTTAGTTTGGAAGTAGTTGCCAGTGTGTAGCTGATGAAAACAAATTTCTTTCAACTAATGGAAACTTTATTCCTAAAAACCCTTTCCTTTCTTTTTTTAAAAAAAGAAACAGATTTAAAAATTATAATCAGAAAGCAGCCTCTAAATATCAAGTTACAATTTATTCAGAGGTAGAAATAACATTTATTTTATTTTATTTTATTTATTCTTTTTTTTTTTGGTAATATGAGCATTTGGGCTGAAATCTTGCCGCTCCCTTTTAACACGGCCGCAGTCACGACCGCTCACAACAACCTCTGAAAGACTACACTGGTGCAAATCTGCAACACACCAGATTACTTTAAACTAAAAATTTTAGCAACTCACACAAACACATAAACTATGCACACAGTAGGAGGGATAGAAATGGTATAAAACACTAACATTAAAAAAAAATTACTTGCCACCGAAAGTGTAACTTGTTTTTAAAAGAAAACTCTTGCGGTGGAAGGGTGGCAACTTTAAATACTATAAAGACCATTAAAAATAAAATAAAAACATTAAATGCAGTCTTACATAAAATGTACAAAACATGCTCTACATCACACATATACTGAAGATGATAGGCAAGATAAAATTATATTTCAGGAATTCAGCCTTTACACCTTAAGCAATAAATTCGTTAACACCGAATCCGACAAACGTGACAGACGCAGCTATTAACGTACAGCAGACCGACAGAGAGACACTAACAGCCTAACAAATGCGGACGCGAGACAGACGAGCAAGCTGGGGACGAGAGCTTGACCAAGAAAACAAATAGAATTTAACAAATAAATGAAACAACATATCACGAATCACTTAACTTCTAATTAACTGCGATGTCTGGCGAAGACCTGGCGCAGTACCCCCAAAACTGGTCTCCCGAACCGTTCGCTGCCAGACGCTTCAACAGACGCAGGAAGGTGCGCCGATCTCCCGTCTCACGGCGTCGCAGCTCCCGCCGGCCAGACCGATGTCGTGGGTTGACTCTTGTTGCTCTCGTGTCGGCCGCGAAGCCACTAAACCTCGCTATACAGCGTGGCCCTCTGGACTGACGTGGCGACCTCACATGCGCCGACGCTCAAGGCGGACAAGTCATCTTGTGTCCCAGTGCGCGACCGTCCAACCGATCGATCCAACCGCCAGTGACCATTGCCTGAACAAACTCGAGCAGACTGGCGGGCTAACACGTACTAGCACTCCGGACGACAGACAGAAACTGACTGCCCCACACTGACCCGGTTGACCAACCGACCAGACTCGCCGACTGACTCCCTGCCGAGTTTTTTTTTTCCTTTATTGTATTTCAATTCCCCATTGCGGCGGGCTGACAGCAGCATATGCGCTGCTCTTCAGCCGAAAGACATAGAACAAACAATAGAAGACATTTAAAAAAATAACAAAGGCGAAAAACATGGTGATCCCTCCCCCCCCCCCCCCCCCCCCCCCACCTGAGCTCATAGCGCCCCTTTCCCACCAGAGGGAGACGCCAAAGCTGCGACTGCCCCAGCGGCGTCACCGCCAGAAACGGAGGGCGACTGCTTCACACAACGGGCTGCGGCGCGCTCTTCAAAACAGCAATGATATTTTCCACGTTTCACAAAGCTGGACCATCAACAAGAGTCAGCATGCGAACCATTCAACGAAAAAGATCATCGATATGGGCTTCTGGAGCCGAAGGCCCACTCGTGTACCCTTGATGACTGTAGGCATAAAGCTGTACGCCTCGCTTGGACCCGTCCATAACGACAATGGAAACATTTTGCCTGGTCGGATGGGTCTCGTTTCAAATTGTATCGAGCGGATGGACGTGCACGGGTATTGGGACAATATCATGAGTCACAATTGATGATGAGTCTTCGGAGCTGTATGACCGTCGGCGAGGAAACTTTTCGGTTCCTGACGTTTCGTCCAGTACTGCGCAGCTCTGGTCGAAATATCAGGAATCTAAAAGTTTCTTCTGCCACAGTCATACATCCCGGAAGACGCATCAGCAACTCTTTCTGTACGGTCCTCAACCACAGAGACCTGAGAAATCGAAGATTAATCCCGTCGTTGTTTCACTCCTGTACCCAGGGGCTCATGTTTCAAGAAACGGATGATCCAAAGTCCTGCTTCACCTCGTATCTGAGCATGACCTCCTAAGCAAGCATGTCGCGACATACATCGGGTAATGGGAGCCATTATTGTTTTTGACTAAAAGTATCATATCTGTTTACCTCATAGCGCATTTCTTTCAATTACCTCGTGTACTATACTCTAGCAGTTCTAACCATATATGCTCCAAGTTTTCATCGAGCTACGTTGCTTGGCAGTGACACATCATGCGGAAGTTACTTTCGTCCTATAAGTTTTGCACACCAGTGTACATTACTTATAGTATATTTCTGCCAGTTCATTCATTTACATTGTGTTTAAGTACGCATTGGTAGTAATAGAAATGTTGTCTATTGCTTTAAAAACTGTAAGACGCGAACGCCTACTCCTCCTAAAATAACGCGGCATAACTAATCTGTCTCGATAGTGATGCTACAACACCAAGAAGAACCGCTTCTCGGCTTTCGGCAAGATCAATGTGTAGTTTTTTTAATAGGTAAGGAGATAAGGATAAGGAAGGGAGCTTTACTTAATGAGTCAGATCACCAACGAGTGCGATATTTTTACAGGGCTTGATCATTTCAGCGCACGTGATGTCATCGCTTATCGGAGATTTCAGATTTGTGAAGTTTACAACAGAGATAAGGGTTCATCGTACAGCGTCAGTTGTCGAGCAGCCGCACGTGCACCAACATCGAGATAGATTAGTTATGCCGCGTTATTTTAGGAGGAACAAACAGAACATTTTTGTTACACATTGGCAAATTGTATTTTAATGCACGCAGCAGCACGTCTAAGAGAGTCGTTTCAATATTCTCTATGTGTTAGAGCCTAATGGCGATTCTTTTATGCAATAGTTATTGTCTCTGAATTATTTGAATATCACCAGTTGTGTCATAACAAAGCCAAACGGACAAACTCACCCAAAGATGTGCGGCAGTGAAGTGAGGTAGGACAACATGAATAATGGCGCCCAATATTGCAAAATAATGCAAGAATGAATAGTTAATTTAAAAAAGTACACAAATTTAAATATTTGTGTGTAAATGTAAACTGGGAACTGTACACTGACGAAAATAAAAATCCCAAAATCAAGAAAGAGTTGTGCAAGATAAAAGTTGACAGCTGTGTTTCTACATCTGAAAGATTATCTCTTTTCAACTTTTGCTTTAGTCGCGTAAGAGTACACTGCACATCACTTTTGCCCTAAATAAGCGTAGTAATGGTCGTGGGCGTCAGGTATCGTTCAGACTGGACGAGTTGACGGTAGATACGAAAGCCCTCAAGATGACGTAGACGCCATTATCAACGGCTCACTGTGTTTCATTGAGATCGTGTAACGGGGCTCTGAGAAGGTGGAAGTTCCTTCTACGATACTGCACCAAGACTTGGCAGCGATGGTCACGGGAAGTTACGGCTGCGAGAAGACCGGGCTCCGGACGGCCATACGGCACTACCGAGACGGAAGACCGTCGTTTTCGCGAATGGCTGTGACGCACCATACAGCACCTGCAGCAGCGATTTGAACAGCAGTTGGCACCACAGTGACACAACCAACTGTTACAAATCGGTTACTTCAACGGCAGCTCCGAGCCAGACGTCGTGTAGCGAGCAATCCACTGACCCCAAAGCACCGCCGTTTACGACTCAGTCGTGTCAAGTGAGAGCTCATCAGAGGACGGAGTGGAGTTTGTTGCGTTTTCCGATGAAAGGCAGTTCTGCCTCGGCGCCAGTGATAGCCGTGTGTTGGTTCGAAGAAGGCCAGGTGAGCGCCTGGGGGCTTTTAATATCAGAAATATTATCACTTATCGCACCTTTCACATAAACGAGGTCTACAACCGGGACATGCGTAGGTCCTGTTTCACGTCTAATATGCCATTTTTAGTAAGGGGCCATGCGGAAATATTTTGTTGATGCCGACCTGCTTAGGGAGAAACGATCACACTGATAAAATAAGGCAAATCAGAGCTCACACGGAAAGATGTAGCTGTTCGCTTTTTCCGTGCTATACGAGATTAGAATAATAGAGAATTGTGAACGTGGTTCGATGAACCCTCTGCCAAGCACTTAAATGTGATTTGTAGAGTATCCATGTAGATGTAGATGTTGGTAGGTAATGCGGTCAGACCAAGATACGTGTTACATTTTCTGTAAAGTACTTGTTTTATGTCATGTTGTGTGATTGCAGGTTTTGATTCTGTTTGTGGCACGTTTTCCAAGTACTGAAAGCTGGCAGTCAGTTATAGGAGAGTGGTATTTGCGCATTCGTGGACGATATGGAACATGAAGTAATCAAAATGTAGGTCATCACGGACGGAGAAGATGTCAGAGAGATAGGATACAAAGTTCTCTGGTAGTAAACATTTGCTGTAGAGGTGCAGATAACGAGGGATGGAGTAACTGCCAGTTACTTGGTGGAATGTTTTCCAATAATGGGAAGAGTTACTAGGGAGAGTAGCGTTGAGACCGGTGTATGTCTGGCGTCAGCATCGGCGTTTTTTGCCATCTATTAAATTCCTTATGTGTGTCTGTATTTGTAATTTGCCTGTGGCGTGTAGTGTATCCTGGTCACGAGTCCGTAGGTGGAAACTGTATAAGCGACAGGATCCCCAGAGAAAGAGTGCGGTTTGTGGTGAAAGAGTGGGGCAATGGGGATATGTGTGGCCTAGGTAGGGATGTGGGTGGATACAGCGTTTGACAAGGTCTTCTGCAAAAAGGCCATGGCACATCGAATATTCTAAGGGTGGGGGCTTAAAATCTGGTCAGCTTTCAGCTCGTGGTAGGCATTACAGCAAGTCGGTGCAAGAGTACTCTTGGATAAGTTTTGGCTGCAGATTGAGATGGGGCAATGTATAGGAGATGGTGAAGGGAGCATATAAGTGGTCACTTCCAATTGGATTCAATATTTTTTTAGTGAGGCATCCAAGGAGTTGGGGGAGGGGGATGCTAGGATAACGTCTAGAATGGTGTAGGTTTCAGGACAGATGCACTGTGGGATGGGGACAACAACGCCTTGGAGAGAGTCTATAAACTGACACCAACGCTGAAGTTCTGCAGGGGATCGACTATGGATGTTGAAGCCAGACACATTAATATAGGTCTAATAGGTACAGTCGATGTGGGTGAGGAAATCGTAGGGTATGAAGTGTTTTGGTCGAATGCAGACAATGGCACAGGTAACTGAGCCGTGTGGCTCGATGAGCGATATTTCCGCTGCCGGTATGGGTCATCTTTCCGTTGGCGTCTGCAGAGCGCGCGCGAGAGGTAAGCTCTAGCGAGTAGCGAGGATTTTGCTCCTAGCAGTAACGTCGTTTGGGAAGTCTGGCGGACAGTACAGGCGCCGTGCGAGGCAGCGGGAAGAGCACAGCTAAAAGGGGCTGTTTACCCGGGTGGCGGCGCCGTAGCAAATATCGGAGGCGTGGAAGCAGTCACGTTACTGGGAAGCCGTTGGTGTATTTCGCTTCCTGCATGCCTCCTGGCCCGAGATCTGCGGCGGCCGGCTTCGTCGAACAAATAAGAGGATGAGGGCCTCGCTTGTAAACTGTGGCCGGAACAGAGTACTGGGGTCAGTGCTGCTGATTTCATTTGTTTGGCCGTCCGTCGCCACACCTTCTGAGTCTGTCCTCAAATGTGCTTAATTTCAACTTGCTTGGTACGCAAGGTTCTAGTGAGAGCTGTATGTGATGTGATGTTTAACATTTACTAGGGCCTGGAGTGCTGATACATTCTGTATGTAGGTTGCTACTGTCAGCGTTAACCGCCATTGAAAACAGTTTGGCTGTTCCTTGTCTAAGTGCCGCCTGGTTATTGTATTTATATCACACGACGGAGTTAAGCTGGTCAATTGCTATAGATATACATGGGTAAAATTTTCCCTGGATATATTTTGCTGCGAACTGCAATAACATTACTGTTATGTTTCTATCTGAAGTGATAGTGTGTCTGAGAGACACGTGTCTAACTCTAAATAAGTAGTTTCATAAATTTTTACAAGGTACTGAGAGGCCAGTTGTTGTTGTGTGTCTAAATAGTTTGAAACTGATTCTATTAATGAAAGTACAAGAATTCTTTCAATGACAGTATGTGGATATGTCTGTTGTAGATACTCATTAGTTTGGGATTTTTCTTGCCTATTCGTGGCCGTTGCTGCTCCCATTAAAGGGTCCATGCCGAGCTTTGATTGGAAATAGGCGAGTGGGCGGTCGACCGCTTCTGGGCGTAGTTTGTTGAATCCCACGGGGTTGCTTGGTCACATGAAATTTTATATCCTAAATTGGAGGGTGCCTGCCATTTAAGTAACGCGGTTGTGTGCCATGGTATCTGATTTGTTGTTGCCTGTACTCTGAACTACTTTGGTAATACCAATCACTGCCGTAACGAAACACTACATTTCCTCGTTAAATTTTAGTAAATTGCTCTTTAGGTTGATCATAGCTTTTGAGTAAATAATTTTTAACTCATTTCACTAAATGTGTATTAGGCCATAAGTGCCGTGGTTTATCAATGTTTAAATTTTGAAGTAACTTGCTCTCACCTAAATGGTAATTTTAAAAATGTGTTGATGGTAATTGCCTGATGTGTCACTTGGTCCAGTCCTATCACCCCACAGCCTACTGTGCTGAGCTTCTGTCGTGTAAAAGTTGAATTCCATGTGCTGACACATCAGTAACGCTTAAGATTTTGAAGAAGAGGGCAAGGAAAGCTTGTTCATTGTGAGTAGAGTACAAAGGTTGTGGCCAAACTGGAATGTTGTGGTAGCCGGTCACAGTTCCTCCTCCGGCCAGGGGGAGGGGATGATCTGTTCTGCGAAGTACGAGAAGTTTCGAATTGCGTCATAGGGTCAGAGAAATATTTAATTAAAGATGATGGTATGGATGATGCGTTGGGACTGGGTACGCATTAAAGGAGGGTTGTTTGTGGACAGACAGTGGATGTATGACACAGGATTCTATATCGCTGTCATGGCATAATAATAGGTTAGGGAGTGGATTCTCTGGGTGAGAAATGGAGGGGGTTAAAATGAGGGTGTCGAGACAGGAAAGTTAAAAGTGGACTTAGTTTCTGGAGTACGTAACTTGGGTACTGAGATGGAATACAGTGTGGGCAACAAGTGAAAGTTGTTGGAGGGTATGTGATCATTGGAAGGGGTGGATATTTTGGAGGATGATGGTGAGGAATCTGATGATATCCTCAGCAGTGAGAGATGATCAGAGGAAGTTACTAGTATGGACAGGGTTATGAGTAGGTTGAACAGGCATGGTTAATTCTGGCTTGATGTGTATTGTCTTGGCTTTGTATCTGGCAGAGTAGGTTGGGTGGGTACAATTGCAGGTGTTGCTAGTGGAAGAGGAGACATGGATGGGACATCGTTTGAGAAAGTAGGAGGCTTTACAGTGAGGACAGTGGGGTTTTGCAGTCATATGTGGGGTGGTCATTGTAAAGGAGGCAATCTTGGCATTGGTTGGAATGTGGGGGGCGGGGGAGGGATTTGGAGGGTTGAACTTTGTAGCAGCGACCGCATATCAGAGCTCTCTCTATAAGTGAGTGACTGATGGTGGGAGCACACTCGGTGAAAACGTGCATGAGGAAGGCAGGGTCTCAGTTGTTGTGGATGGGGAAGGCTGTGCGGATTTCTGTGCTGGGATGGGAACTGAGCTTGGAGACCATCTCCAATGCCATGAACTCATGGCAAACCTTCATTATCACGACAGTGAGGGTGGTGGGACGACAAGGGGGCTGAGGTCGTTTGGGTTGGGAGGTGGTGGGGGACGTACATGAGCATAGGACTCTGAGGTGGTGTTGAAGGTGGGGGGGGGGGACGCACATGAGCATAGGACTCTGGGGTGGTGTTGAAGGTGGTGGGGGACGCACATGAGCATAGGACTCTGGGGTGGTGTTGAAGGTGGGGGGGGGGGGGGACGCACATGAGCATAGGACTCTGGGGTGGTGTTGAAGGTGGTGGGGGACGCACATGAGCATAGGACTCTGGGGTGGTGTTGAAGGTGGGGGGGGGGGGACGCACATGAGCATAGGACTCTGGGGTGGTGTTGAAGGTGGTGGGGGACGCACATGAGCATAGGACTCTGAGTCGGAGGTCTGAGTGAAAATGGGCATTTGTGTCGTTTACAACGACTGAATTTTTGCTTGGTATGATTTGGGTGATGGAAATGGGGGGGGGGGGGGGGGGGACAGACATAGTTCCTCATATCGAGAATGAGGGATCTGGTACTTAGGGTGAGACATGAGGAAGGTGTGAACAGTTGGGGTAGAATGTGCAGAGGAGGAGGAGGAAGCAGTGTCCACGTACTCAGTGGGATTAGGATCGATTTAGAGGGTTTTGGTTAGAGTACTGGGTATGTGACAAACTGCTTATTTGCTTCTGTCTCGGGTTCTTCGGCCGACGTTCGTGTGATGATTTTGCTGACGTTTCGCCAGCACGAGTGGCTGGCATTGTCAAAGCTTCACCCTCCATTGCCGGAGGTGAACTGGAGCCGGGCTCGCGGCCGCAGACTATATGTACCTTGCGCGCCAACGTCCGAGGGCTTCTCCGCGGTCATTTCCGCGGTCATTTCCGGTGCGTTTCTCCTCTTGCTACCTGCTACGGTCGTTCTCTGCAGTACGGGAAGCCAGGAGCCGTTTACCTTAAGGCTTTCTTCTTTCTTGTTGAAGCTGTTCCCGTGTTTGTGTATTTCTACAGCTTCTCTGTACAAGCGGGTGTGATAGTGCTTCTCTACAGCCAGAACTTCCGTGTCGGTGAATTTTATTACATGTACCTGGTCGGTCTCACTCAGTGCGTGTTCTGCCACGGCCGATTTTTCCACCTGTCCCAACCTGCAATGTCGCTTATGTTCTTTGATCCTGGTGTTGATTGATCTTCCAGTCATTCCGACATAAACTTTCCCGCATGTGCATGGTAAGCGGTATATTCCTGACATTGCAAGTGGGTCCCTTTTATCCTTTGCCGATCTAAGACGTTCTTTGATCTTCCTTGTCGGTTTGAAAATTGTCTTTACGCCGTGCTTGTGTAATATACGGCCGATTCTGTCCGTCACTCTGGGAATGTATGGCAGAAAGGCCGTACCCGACATTTCTTTTTCTGGTTTCTTACTTCGCCGGTGGTTTGGCTCTGTTACACTTCTAATATCATTTGTGGAGTACCCATTGCTCCTCAGAACACTTTCCAGGTGTTGCATTTCGCGTTTAAGGTGCTGCGGCTCACATATTCGTGCTGCTCGCGTTACGAGCGTCTGAATCATGCCTCTTTTCTGGCTCGGGTGGTGGTTTGACAGTTTGTGCAGATATCGGTCCGTGTGCGTCGGTTTTCGGTACACGCTATGTCCCAGGTTTTGGCCATCCCTTGTGACCAGCACATCTAGAAATGGTAGTTTTTTGTCCTTTTCCACTTCCATGGTAAATTTTATGTTGGCGTGGAGGTTGTTCAAGTGTCTTAGGAAGTCACCGAGCTGTTCTTCACCATGGCTCCACACGACGAAAGTATCATCGACGTACCTGTACCACACCTTAGGTTTACAAGTCGCCGAGTCCAGTGCCTGTGCTTCGAAATGTTCCATGAAGAAGTTGGCCACCACTGGACTAAGAGGACTACCCATGGCAACGCCTTCCAGCTGTTCGTAGAAATTGCCATTCCACGTGAAATAGCTCGTGGTGAGACAGGCATGGAAGAGCTTCATGATGTCTTGCGGGAAAATTGAACCGATGTGCTCCAGAGCGTCACTGAGTGGCACTTTCGTAAACAAAGAAACAATATCAAAGCTGACCAGGATGTCGTTTGGTGCAAGTTTTAGTTTCTTCAGCTTCTCGATGAAATGTCCTGAGTCCTTTACGTACGTGTCGGTCTTCCCCACGTGCGGCTGGAGCAGAGAGGCCAAGTGTTTTGACAGTTTATATGTCGGTGAGCCAGGAGCGCTAACAATCGGTCTTAATGGAACGTTGTTCTTATGGATCTTAGGTAATCCATACAGGCGAGGTGGTAGGGCTTCTGTGTTGCGCAGGTATCTCTGTATGTCCTCCGGAACAGAAGATGCCTTGATTAACCGATTCGTATTCCGTGTGATACGCTGCGTCGGATCTGCGCTTAGTTTTCGGTACGTCGTCGGATCTAATAGGTCTCGGATCTTTTGTTCATAATCTTCGGTCTTCATTACGACGGTCGCATTCCCCTTATCGGCAGGCAGTACCAATATACTCTTGTCAGCGTTAAGATTCTTAATAGCTTGTACTTCTTCTTTCTTCAGATTGCATGCTGGTGGTTTAGCTCGGTGCAGTATCCTGGCTGTTTCAGTGCGTATTTCCTCTGCCCTTTCACAAGGAAGGGTCCGAATGGCCGCTTCGGTGTTAGCAATGATGTCCTCCACAGGTATAGTTCTTGGGATGACAGCGAAATTCCCTCCTTTTTGAAGAACGGATACTTCCTCTTCGGTCAATTGTCGTTCAGTGAGGTTGACCACAGTGCGTGACATGTCGGGAATCGCCTTGTCAGTCTTCTTCCGGAATCCTTCAAACTTTTTCTTCTGTCGCTCTGTGCAGCGCTCGAGTTCATTCTGCATGCTCCTGTAAGTGATGCTGTCGATCTTGTCCCAGTCGTCTCGATGCATTCTGCTACTTAGTTGGTAGAACATGTCCAAAAGTTCCTGATCCCTTTTTGCCAAGTTTCTCCGTATTGTGTGAATTCGCTCACGAAGAAAAGCTCGTTCCATTCTGTTGTAGATACGATGAGCTTGGGCGGTGGTGAATAGGCGCTTACATTTCAAGAACTTCGGTGTAGCATCTTCATCTCTGCACCGCGAAAGGAAGGCGAGAGAGGACATCAATCGCGCTTTCTTCTTCCGTTGTTGGTCAAGGCGTCGGTACAATCTGCAAATTTCCTCCCCGTAGAGACGCAATACAAAATTGTTAAGACTTTCGTGGCCACTTGTTGACAAACTGCTGGTAACCAAAAGGAGCAGGTGATGTGTGGAAATTCGGTTATGTTTTGATTATTTTCTTAATTAAGTTTCCTGCCTCAAATTTCGTTCGATTTTTGTTGAGATATTTGTTTTATTTTTATTTTTTATTTTTTAGGTAATAATTTTGCTATGGACTGTGATTTGTGATGTTTTCTTGGTGTTATAGCGTCGTTGTACGCTATTTATGCTGTCACTATGGCTGTGTGTTACTCAGTATCTCTGGTTTGTTTATTTTACCGATCTTACTTTTTTATGTCTTCAATAAAGTTTTTAATATATATTTTGTGCTTGAGGCCTTCGGTTTGCTCATTCAGTAAATTTTGAGGATTATTTTGTGCATGTGAATATATTTCTAGTTCAAGGACGTTCATGATTGCTTCTTACTGCTTCGTTTGTGGAGTTTAGGTCGTGTTTTTCTGTTTGTAGATGTTGCAAAAATGTGGACGGGTTGGTTTCACTGTCTCTGGCGTGCTCTTTGTATCAAATGTTGAAGTTTTTGCCGGCTTGTCCACTACGCCACAAATTCTGCAAAATAGTTATCTGTATCTAAAAGTTGGATATAACGCAAAGATTACAACGAACATCAAACGTCCATTGTGCCCTTACTCCGTGTTCCTGCGGCCGCCGTGGTCTCCCGTGTGCCTGAGTTGGCTCGACTTGCGAACGCTGCCCTGCCGTAGCGCCGTTACTGCTGACAGACAGCCAAGACGCCGGAAGCCGCAGCCTCCTCTGCCGATGTTGGCGGGTTGCTCAGCCATTTCTATCGCCTACTGATCTGCCTTCTCTCGCCTCTACGAAGTCAGCTGCGAGTGTGGACTGGTGTCTGCATTCAAAAATGGGCGACATGGATATCTGAACATGAAGAATAATTTCTTCTGAGGCAGCAGACCAAGTCAGTGGTCGCGGAGTATCAGAATGAGTGCGCAAAGCCGATAATATCTTGAGAAACCAGTGTACTGGCGAAACAGCGAATTACCTTATGCAGCAGTATTAGAGAGGCGAAAGAAATAGCCAGGCAACGCGCCAACTGGAATAGAAAAGACGGGTACAACCTACTAGCGGCTTGGCTGCCAACATTATTAGTGCTACGGGAAGACAGTCGTCGAAAAGTAAGCCACACAGGCATGATGGAGACCAACGGATGCGAAAGACCGACCGGCTAAAACTCATTTTAGTCTTTGCTCTCGGTTAGGACAGATGTTTCTATTTTTCACTGATAACCAGGTAAGGAAATGAAATATCAGTTAGCCATTGCAGCAGTGCTGAAGTTTTTAAATACTTTTTAAAGAACGAGTAATGTTTATTCGTATAATTTGCATTGCTTTCAAATTTTAGGAAATGGGAAAAGCGAACGGCGCTATTTTAATAACAATGGCGACAGCAACAAACACAAATCATAGCTGGCACAGCACTGCTGAGACAGTTTTGTGGCTGTTTCCACGCGGCGCGGCCTCTTGAACGGTACGCGTGTACGTGCGACGCGCAAGTCTTGCCCCTTCTGGTGTTCCTCACTGTCGTCGTCGGGCCTCAGTTGTATCAGAAAGGCATCATCTTTAGTCTGCAAGTATTTTACGAAGTGCGGTATGAATGAAGTATAATGCTTCATTTGCTTTAAAAGATTAAAAACAGAAGCAATCACAACAAATTTGCGACATAGTATAAAGAGGACACTCAAATTTTAACACTTCACTCATACTTTACAATAAAAACAGAAAGCAACTGATCTGCTGCCTGGGTCTACACAACTCATTTTTATCTGCTTTTAGCCACTGAAAACGGTCAAATTAACACGAAAAATAGAGATCTTCAACCTCAGTTTTCATCTTTCAGCACTTATTATACTTAATGTCCAAATGGTGGTACGATACCCCATTACGACAAGGTTTTTGAGCTGAGTTTCGAAATATTAGAATCGGTAGGAAAGTACTGGTGATTTTTTGTTGCAATGAAACACTTACCACTTATCGAGAAAAACAGCGAATGGTGGACTAAGTTTTCTTTCATTTGCCTATTCAAATCAATGTTTTTATTCCATGTATTTTGAAACTGAGGGGATCAAAATTTTACAATCTTTGTTCTATTTCTACGTTTATTGTAGGAAATAATAGGAAAAAAACGCGTCCACGTCGGCTGAGGGAAAGAGAAAAGTCTTACTTGCTTGTCCTGCCATGCAATAAGGTAGACACGATGACGTGTTCTACGTCAGACGGTCACCTGACGTCACTGAACATCTGCCTTGCTGCGAGACTCCTGTAGAGACGGAGGAAGATATGCTGACATGAGCTCTGATCACTCCATTAGAAACTGAAGACACATCAAATGGGATGGAGAGTCTGTCCCAGAAGGGGCTTAGTAGGTACAGTGTCTGTTACAACGTTAGTCGTCGCCGTATCGATCCGCTGTTATGATGCATCAGTTCTGTTTATAAGTACAGTATTCTGGGTTCTTTTTTGTCCAGGATTAATGCAAACACGTAATTTTCAAGTGCTAATACAAAAAAAGTGCTCAAGTGATAAAAGGATGTTTCGTTATGTTTCCTTTCGAATTGTTGCCTAATAATTGTACTGCGTCACGCCTAATTCAATTTCTTAAGCAGAATTGGATGAGTTCACATCTGAATTAACTCCGTTGTAGAACGGGAACGGTACGTTTCCGGGCATGGATTCCTATTCACAATATTGTGTACTCACTCCCTTCTACAAGTCTTAGAAGTTTACAGCTGGAGTTTCCAAACATCCTGTAAACAGCGTTACGTCAAAGCCGCCGCCCAGTTCTCATTCCCGTATTTCCACCAATGCCAAGAAGTAAAACTAGACTTTAAATCTACAATACGCATCTGTTACAAACGGAAGTGACAGGATCACACCTTGCTCATATGCAAAGCCTGTTCTCAACTCTTCTCAACCTACTAAACATTTGAGACAACGAAGAATATGTCATTGCTGCTCGTTTCAGTCTCTCCCATTTAAGCTGTACACTTAGGTTCCCGCCTAACCACCACACTCGGAATCGCCACGTATTCTGAAATAAACAGCGAAATCTGTGTGAAAATTAATAATACAGGGTGATTCAAAAAGAATACCACAACTTTAGGAATTTAAAACTCTGCATTGACAAAAGGCAGAGCTAAGCACTATCTGTCGGCGAATTAAGGGAGCTATAAAGTTTCATTTAGTTGTACATTTGTTCGCTTGAGGCGCTGTTGACTAGGCGTCAGCGTCATTTAATACTAAGATGGCGACCGCTCAACAGAAAGCTTTTTGTGTTATTGAGTACGGCAGAAGTGAATCGACGACAGTTGTTCAGCGTGCATTTCGAACGAAGTATGGTGTCAAACCTCCTGATAGGTGGTGTATTAAACGTTGGAATAAACAGTTTACAGAGAATGGGTGTTTGTGCAAAGGGAAAAGTTCTGGACGGCCGAGAACGAGTGATGAAAATGTAGCACGCATCCAGCAAGCATTTGTTCGCAGCCCAGGAAAATCGACTCGCAGAGCTAGCAGAGAGCTGCAAATTCCACAATCAACTGTATGGAGAGTCCAATGAAAAAGGTTAGTTATGAAACCTTATCGTCTGAAATTGGTTCAAGCACTGTCTGCAGCTGATAAGATTAAAAGAATCGATTTCTGTGATTTTATCCTTGCTCAAATGGAAACAGATGAATCTTTCGTTTCAAAGATTGTGTTTAGTGATGAACTTTCCACACTAACGGGAAAGTCAACCGTCACAATGTCTGTATATGGGGCACTGAGAATCCGCGGGAAACAACTCAGTATGAACGTGACTCACCTAAGGTGAACGTTTTCTGTGCCATTCAGCCAATAAAGTTTTTGGTCCCTTTTTCTTCGAAGGTGCTACTGTAACTGGACTACAGTATCTGAAGATGTTAGAGAATTGGCTGTTCCCTCAGCTCGAACAAGAAGCACAACAATTCATATTTCAGCAGGATGGAGCGCCACCACATTAGCACTTATCTGTCTGTAACTACCTGAACGTCAACTACCCGAGGCGATGGATCGGCCGCCAGGCAGTCCGTGACAGAGCACTTCATCACTGGCCTCCAAGAAGCCCTGATCTTACCCCCTGCGATATTTTCTTATGGGGGTATGTTAAGGATATGGTGTTTCGGCCACCTCTCCCAGCCACCATTGATGATTTGAAACGAGAAATAACAGCAGCTATCCAAACTGTTATGCCTGGTATGCTACAGAGAGTGTGGAACGAGTTGGAGTATCGGGTTGATATTGCTCGAGTGAACATCTCTGAACTTGTTTTTGAGTGAAAAAAAACCTTTTTAAATACTCTTTGTAATGATGTATAAAAGAAGGTTATATTATGTTTCTTTCATTAAATACACATTTTTAAAGTTGTGGTATTCTTTTTGAATCACCCTGTATAAATTTAATTTGTGCTCTTTTCATTCGCAGTAATTTGCGCTCTCCTCTTAGGAAATCGCCACATATTCGGAAATAAACAGCCAAATATTTATTTCATTTTTCGTTTTCTAATCAGAAAGAAATATAAATAACATCAGATTTTGCAAGAACAAATTTGTTTTGCATTCATAAGAAAGTCCCAGAATGTGTTATGAAACGCTAATATGAAAAAAGTTTTAGCGCACAGCGGGACGCAACATAATTACCCATTGAGCTACGACAGAATCTTATGGTTTTCGTCTTTTGTCATGCGTACCATATTGTTACTCGAAGGCTTATATCGTTGATGCGAATTAACTCACATTTAATGATAAATGTGACGTATGTGTGATAAATTTTCAGTGCTTCGTTGCCTTCAAACGGAATGCTGTAAGTTAGAACACAAAACAGCTCAGTTGCCAAAATAAACTGACTGATTTCCATTTGCAGCAGATCACCGATAAACGACGTCTGACAACCCTCCTACTCGTCATCCTCAATATCCAATCAATTACGAAACTAATTTTTTTGCTCTAGTGTACAAGAACGTCTGTTTTCCTCAAAAAACAAAAAAACAACACCCTGGAAAGGCCAATTGTAACAGAGGCCGAAAAGTGGAACATTTTACACATTGACAATACTCTAAAGAATTTGAATATCGAATGTACACTCCTGGAAATTGAAATAAGAACACTGTGAATTCATTGTCCCAGGAAGGGGAAACTTTATTGACACATTCCTGGGGTCAGATACATCACATGATCACACTGACAGAACCACAGGCACATAGACACAGGCAACAGAGCATGCACAATGTCGGCACTAGTACAGTGTATATCCAACTTTCGCATCAATGCAGGCTGCTATTCTCCCATGGAGACGATCGTAGAGATGCTGGATGTAGTCCTGTGGAACGGCTTGCCATGCCATTTTCACCTGGCGCCTCAGTTGGACCAGCGTTCGTGCTTGACGTGCAGACCGCGTGAGACGACGCTTCATCCAGTCCCAAACATGCTCAATGGGGGACAGATCCGGAGATCTTGCTGGCCAGTGTTGTTGACTTACACCTTCTAGAGCACGTTGGGTGGCACGGGATACATGCGGACGTGCATTGTCCTGTTGGAACAGCAAGTTCCCTTGCCGGTCTAGGAATGGTAGAACGATGGGTTCGATGACGGTTTGGATGTACCGTGCACTATTCAGTGTCCCCTCGACGATCACCAGAGGTGTACGGCCAGTGTAGGAGATCGCTCCCCACACCATGATGCCGGGTGTTGGCCCTGTGTGCCTCGGTCGTATGCAGTCCTGATTGTGGCGCTCACCTGCACGGCGCCAAACACGCATACGACCATCATTGGCACCAAGGCAGAAGCGACTCTCATCGCTGAAGACGACACTTCTCCATTTGTCCATCCATTCACGCCTGTCGCGACACCACTGGAGACGGGCTGCACGAGGTTGGGGCGTGAGCGGAAGACGGCCTAACGGTGTGCGGGACCGTAGCCCAGCTTCATGGAGACGGTTGCGAATGGTCCTCGTCGATACCCCAGGAGCAACAGTGTCCCTAATTTGCTGGGAAGTGGCGGTGCGGTCCTCTACGGCACTGCATGGGATCCTACGGTCTTGGCGTGCATCCGTGCGTCGCTGCGGTCCGGTCCCAGGTCGACAGGCACGTGCACCTTCCGCCGAACACTGGCGACAACATCGATGTACTGTGGAGACCTCACGCCCCACGTGTTGAGCAATTCGGCGGTACGTCCACCCGGCCTCCCGCATGCCCACTATACGCCCTCGCTCAAAGTCCGTCAACTGCAAATTCATTGTTTTTGTATTACTAAGATATGTTTTTACTGGTACATATGGTCCAGGAAATGACCAATTACAGAATTTTAGCCTATCTGAACTTTTTGTTATACAGATATTTAGGTTGACCTTTCGCAGTGTCACTCCAGATCGACCAGGGTCCATTCTATGCCGACAAGAATTTCTGTTGCCCCTTGACGCCCCAGTAATGTATTATCCGCCATATAGTAACATTTCAACCCTTTAGATTTAACACTTTTGGTGTCATCCATTTCTTGCAGCCTTGTGCTTAACTGCCGTCTGCTTCACGTCTGCTGTGCAGCGACCTACCTTAATTTAAGTATTAACTGTATTTTTCTTACTTGTCACTTCTTCTTTCTTGTGTTTTTGGTTTTAGGAACCTTTAATTGTCGAGTGCTATTAATAGTGTTCCATAGATTTCGTGTTTGTTTTGAATACAGTCAGGGAGTCCCTTTAGTCAGCCACAGTGCCAGCAGTGCTAACGTTTGTTTTGAATACAGTCCAGAGACAGGTAGTGCTATTTTCATTGTTTTCTACAAGAAGTGGCTAGCAATCACAGTTTAGTCAACAATCAGCCGCCTTTAGCGATTTAGCAGTCCTCTTAAAAGTTGATTAACACTCTATAGTAAATTGATTTCTTAGGATGGATAGGATGTGTGGCTGCTGTGTACGGACGCAGGAGGAGCTGGCCACTGTTCGCGAACAGCTGAGCGTGTTGATGGCCGCGTTCAGCTGTCTTCAGGCTGCTGCCTCGGAGTGTAGCGGCAGTGGGGAGTCTGGTGCGTCGCAGGCTACACCCCAGGTGTTACATGCTTCACCCACTGTCCCTGCTGTCGAGATCTTCACGGGTACCGGGCGCGGTTGGACCACCCTCTCCCCAAGGGGAGTGGCGGGTTCAGCGGCGTTCGCGGCGCACGAGGCGGAGGGTCAATGTGGAGGCTGGCCGTGTGGCGTCGCCCGCACTGCCTGTGAGTGGACATGTGGCTGCTCCTTCAGCAAGGTCCGAGTAGGCACACGGGGGTAGTGGTTTATTATTTATTGGGAGCTCCAACGTTAGGCGGGTGATGGAGCCCCTTGGGGATAGAGCGGAAAGGTAGGGGAAGAAGGCCAGTGTTTACTCTGTCTCCTTGCCGGGGGTCTCATCCGAGATGTGGAGGAGGCCCTACCGGCGGCGATAGAGAGCACTGGGTGCACCCGACTGCAAATTGTTGCTCTTGTCGGCACCAATGACTCCTGCCGTCTGGGTTCAGAGGTCATCCTCAGTTCGTACAGGCGGTTGGCGCAATTGGTGAAGGCGGAAAGCCTCGCTCGCGGGGTGGAATCAGAGCTAACTATTTGTAGTATCGTTCCAAGAACCAATCGCAGTCCTCTGGTTTGGAGCCGAGTGGAAGGCTTAAACCAGAGGCTCAGACGATTCAGCGGAGGTCTGGGGTGCAAATTTCTCGACCTCCGCTATCGGGTGGAGAAACATAAGGTCTCCCTGAATAGGTCAGGCATGCACTACACGCCGGAAGCGGCTACAAGGGTAGCGGAGTACGTGTGGAGTGCACATGGGGGTTCTTTAGGTTAGAGAATTCCCTCCCTAGGCCCTACAAGACGCCTCCTGAGACGCTGAGACGCGGCAAGGTAGGAGTAGGCAAAATGCAACAGGGAATAACAATATTAACGTGCTGATAGTAAACTGCAGAAGCGTCTATAGAAAGGTCCCAGAACTGCTCTCATTAATAAACGGTCACAACGCCCATATAGTACTAGGGACAGAAAGTTGGCTGAAACCAGACGCAAACAGCAATGAAATCATAAACTTAGATTGGAATGTATACCGCAGAGACAGGCTGGAAAGTCAAGGGAGAGGCGTGTTTATAGCGATAAGAAGTGCAATAGTATCGAAGGAAATTGGCGGAGATCCCAAATGTGAAATGATTTGGGTGAAGGTCATGGTTAAAGCAGCCTCAGACATAGTAATTGGATGTCTCTATAGGCCCCCTGGCTCAGCAGCTGTTGTAGCTGAGCACCTGAAGGATAATTTGGAAAATATTTCGAGTAGATTTCCCCACCATGTTATAGTTCTGGGTGGAGATTTTAATTTGCCGGATATAAACTGGGAGACTCAAACGTTCATAACGGGTGGCAGGGACAAAGAATCCAGTGAATTTTTTTTAAGTGCTTTATCTGAAAACTACCTTGAGCTGTTAAACAGAGAACCGACTCGTGACGATAATATATTAGACCTTCTGGTGACAAACAGACCCGAACTATTTGAAACAGTTAACGCAGAACAGGGAATCAGCGATCATAAAGCGGTTACTGCATCGATGATTTCAGCCGTAAATAGAAATATTAAAAAAGGTAGGAAGATTTTTCTGTTTAGCAAAAGTGACAAAAAGCAGATTACACAGCACCTGACGGCTCAGCACAAAAGTTTTGTCTCAAGTACAGATAGTGTTGAGGATCAGTGGACAAAGTTCAAAACCATCGTACAATATGCGTTAGATGAGTATGTGTCAAGCAAGATCGTAAGAGATGGAAAAGAGCCGCCGTGGTACAACAACCGAGTTAGAAAACTGCTGCGGAAGCAAAGGGAACTTCACAGCAAACATAAACATAGCCAAAGCCTTGCAGACAAACAAAAATTACGCGAAGCGAAATGTAGTGTGAGGAGGGCTATGCAAGAGGCGTTCAATGAGTTCGAAAGTAAAGTTCTATGTACTGACTTGGCATAAAATCCTAAGAAATTTTGGTCTTATGTCAAAACAGTAGGTGGATCAAAACAAAATGTCCAGACACTCTGTGATCAAAGTGGTACTGAAACAGAGGATGACAGAGTAAAGGCCGAAATACTAAATGTCTTTTTCCAAAGCTGTTTCACAGAGGAAGACTGCACTGTAGTTCCTTCTCTAGATTGTCGTACAGATGACAAAATGGTAGATATCGAAATAGACGACGGAGGGATAGAGAAACAATTAAAATCGCTCAAAAGAGGAAAGGCCGCTGGACCTGATGGGATACCAGTTCGAATTTACACAGAGTACACGAAGGAACTTGCCCCACTTCTTGCAGCGGTGTGCCTTAGGTCTCTAGAAGAGCGTAGCGTTCCAAAGGATTGGAAAAGGGCACAGGTCATCCCCGTTTTCAAGAAGGGACGTCGAACAGATGTGCAGAACTATAGACCTATATCTCTAACGTCGATCAGTTGTAGAATTTTGGTACACGTATTATGTTCGAGTATAATGTCTTTTCTGGAGACTAGAAATCTACTCTGTAGGAATCAGCATGGGTTTCGAAAAAGACGGTCGTGTGAAACCCAGCTCGCGCTATTCGTCCACGAGACTCAGAGGGCCATAGACATGGGTCCACAGGTAGATGCCGTGTTTCTTGACTTCCGCAAGGCGTTCGATACAGTTCCCCACAGTCGTTTAATGAACAAAGTAAGAGCATATGGACTATCAGACCAATTGTGTGATTGGATTGAAGAGTTCCTAGATAACAGAACGCAGCATGTCATTCTCAATGGAGAGAAGTCTTCCGAAGTAAGAGTGATTTCAGGTGTTGCTATTCACTATATACATAAATAACCTTGTGGATGACATCGGAAGTTCACTGAGGCTTTTTGCAGATGATGCTGTGGTGTATCGAGAGGTTGTAACAACGGAAAATTGTACTGAAATGCAGGAGGATCTGCAGCGAATTGACGCATGTTGCAGGGAATGGCAATTGAATCTCAATCTAGACAAGTGTAATGTGCTGCGAATACATAAAAAGTTACATCCCTTATCATTTAGCTACAAAATAGCAGGTCAGCAACTGGAAGCAGTTAATTCCATAAATTATCTGGGAGTACGCATTAGGAGTGATTTAAAATGGAATGATAATATAAAGTTGATCGTCGGTAAAGCAGATGCCAAACTGAGATTCATTGGAAGAATCCTAAGGAGATGTAATCCGAAAACAAAGGAAGTAGGTTATAGTAGGCTTGTTCGCCCACTGCTTGAGTACTGCTGAGCAGTGAGGGATCCGTACCAGATAGGGTTGATAGAAGAGATAGAGAAGATCCAATGGAGAGCAGCGCGCTTTGTTACAGGATCATTTAGTAATCGCGAAAGCGTTACGGAGATGATAGATAAACTGCATTGGAAGACTCTGCAGGAGAGACGCTCATTAGCTCGGTACAGGCTTTTGTTAAAGTTTCGAGAATACACATTCATCGAAGAGTCAAGCAGTATATTGCTCCCTCCTAAGTATATCTCGCGAAGAGACCATGAGGATAAAATCAGAGAGATTAGAGCCCACACAGAAGCATACCTACAATCCTTCTTTCCACGAACAATACTAGACTGGAATAGAAGGGAGAACCGATAGAGATACTCAGGGTACCCTCCGCCACACACCGTCAGGTGGCTTGCGGTGTGTTGATGTAGATGTAGAGGTAGAATACAAAATATTAGTTTTTTTTGGAAAAATATTTATTTTTATAGTCTCAGTTGCAATAAATATTTTTCAGAATATACAGCTGCGTCATCTCTCCATGACAATATGTCATCTATTATCAAAAATGTCAGCTTTTGGGTGATAAAAGTATTTTTCGCGAGTGGTAGTATTTAGCATTACCGAAGAATAGTTTCATGTGAAAAACATGACAAAGTTATTTGCCAATAAATAATTTTCGTTACTGTGATCTCTAGGTGATCTGTCGCCAGACATAGTATTTAAAACAGAGCAGCAGGTGTGCAAGAGAGCTCTGTGACTCAGCAGTGTATCGTCATATCGGCCATAACTGCTGCAAGCTTGTGAGCGACGGTACGTCACGCAGCAGGCACAGATAACGTTTACAGAAAACCTTTCTTTTGGCTTGACGAGTCTAATCTCTATATAGTAAACTGTTCTGAGAGATTATGTCCTCATTATACGAAAAATGGGTTCAGATTGCAGTACGAACGTGTTAGCATCGTATTATCAGGTTGTTGACCACACTAGGCTCTGGTGCCTCAGTTGCCACGAGGCAGCGCACAGACGGCACCCTGTTGCCAGTTGCCAGTTTGAAGTGTTGCCAGTGCTAGCGGTTATCTTTCTACACCGGTGTCGTTCGTTTCAGAGCAGCGGCAAATGTCATCAATGTGCATAAAAAAAGAAAGTAATGGAGTAACCAAGTTAATATTAGGAAAAAATAAGAGTTATAATAAAAGAATGTCATTTCACACATGAAACGAATGTAAAAGTGTCATCTTGTCTCTTAGTTCTGTTTTTCTTTTCTAAACTTGAAGTCTCCTGTACGTTGTACGTTAGTGTACGAACTGATTCTGTGGAGACTTATGTGATGCACAAGGCCTGATAGATGCCAGCACGTATCAGAGAAAGGAAAATCTCCTCCAATTCTGTGAGTTGTCATTTATGTTGCCATCATTCAGCAGTATAAGTAGTTTCTCGGTTTCAGTCGAGATGTGTGGACTAATAGTTCTCCACAACTCTCCGGGCAAGTGCCTTAGGTACTCAAGAGCACACAAGCCTAATGGGGAAACGTTGGAGCATCCAGCAGTAAGTTCCCTCTTAACCATCAATGTTGTTCACCAGTACTGCTGTTACTCGTTAAGGTGCTTCACAAATAACTTGCATGATTACAATCTGAGTTTCTCAAACCCTGACTTCACTGAGCGAACAGTTCTTTTCATAGGGTACACTAACATTCTTTGAATGGACAAATAAACTTTCAGTGACTTGTTACAATTATTCCGTCCTCGTATTGAGTAAAAGAACACATTTATACGAAAATATATTCTCTTACATGCTATGTGGGGAATCTGTAGAAATCTTGTTCACACACTTCTCAGTTTTGGCTTTAGTATTAATTTTTTTCCTGCTTCATACGGATATGGGCTGCTTAAGAATGTAATACAAAACGCATTTTATATTGCAGGAGGAACCACCTGCCTCGAACGCTGTTGATTTATCAGCTGACTATGGGCAACGGCCAGATAAAGTACCTGATAATGTACGAGAAACTCTTGTAGAAAGAGTCCTTTCCTACTGATAAGAGAGATAGAAGATTTAATCCTACACACTGTGAAACAAAGTTCATAACTTTGAAGAAACCGGTAGAGAGTGGCTCATTTATTCTCTTTCAAAAATTCAATTTTCTGATTTTCTTGCAAACTTTTTAATGCTGAAACTATCTTGGTTGCAAGCGCGTCACGGTCTTTAGACTGGAAAAATATGTTGGGATTCATAGCCCAAAACGAAAACTCTTCAAACCACATAAAAGCATACCAACCATGAGGAGAATTACACTTGCGTTTGTGTCCCAGAGGCAAAATGCCCGATGAAAAAAATCAGAGACTTGTTCAGGCTGAGACTGAACATTGATATGAGGTATTTAAAAGGTTGCTTTTCATCAGAAAGTTCCTGGGGCTATAGGGGGTGGCCATTACCAGAAATAACCAGACATTTTCTCTGAAGAAAATAACGGTAATTTCTTGAAACTATTTGAGCACATCGCTAGGTTTGATATGTTGAAAAAGCGTTTACGAAGAGTAAGTTCTCATGAAACCAATGTTCAAAACACCAGTAAAGAAATACAAAATGAATTCATCAATCTATTATCAACATGTGTTCAGGACCTCATTTTAAATAAACTTAAAACAGTGAAATACTACTAAGTTATTGTAGACTGTACTCCTGATGTCATGTTGAACAGATGTCAGTGGTCCTTCGTTTGGTTCAGGTAGAGGCTGATAAAAAATAATTATCAAAGAACGTATCCTGGACTTCATTCAAGTTACAAACATTAGTGGTGTAACGTCTAATCAATGTTCTCCTCAACGCGTTGCTAACACGACAGATTCCTTTGAAAAATATGCGGGGATAAGGGTATGATAACGTTCCAATATAAAAGGAAAAAATATGGGAGTTCAAAAAAGAGCTAAAGACCTTAACCCCCGAGCACTTTTTGTTTCTTGTGGGGCACATTCGTTAAACCTCGTGAGTGATGCAACGGTCTCATGTCCTATTGCTGTCAACTTTTGCTGTACTCTTGAAGAGCTTTCTAATTTCTTTTCTGCATCCTATCTATTGATGGGGTAATGTGCAGAAGCACGTATAGAACCTGACTGTAAACCCTCTCAGCCATACCCTTTTGGATAGCCTCTTAGCTACTGTATTGAATAAGTTTAAGATGCTGTTTATGGAGTTTGTGAATATGCAAAACGAAGTGCTTTTGGAACAAACGGCGCCAGTAGTTTTTCAAGAGAGGTGCAGGAATTCGGATTTAATTGCTGTACAGTGGTCAGGTATGAAATTATATATAAGATCGGTCACGTCAGCAAAGCTCTCTGTAGACTTACAGTTAATTTACAGAATGCCATCGATCTAGTTGAAAGTGTTGGCAGTTTTTTGAAGAAGATGGATCAGAAGAGGACTTTTGTAGTGTGGCAATGGATGCGAAGATGCTTCCTGGAAAACTTGGATTTGATCCAGTTTTGAAAAAGAAAAGAAAATTCGTCATGTGAGAGCGAAGAAGCAATTTACCCGTGACTCTAATGATGGACCTTTAGATGAAGATGAAGTGGAACGCTCCATTAAGGTAAATATTTTCTATCTTATAGTCGATACAGCTATCTGCTTATTAAAAGATAAATTTGTACTCATGAACGGTCATAATAAGAGCTTCAACTTTCCGTGCAATATTCATGATCTGCAGATGTTGGATGGTGGAAAGCTGTGTGCTTGGCTCTTGAGACTCTGTTAAGTGATGGTGATGAATGTGGTAACGATGGAAAGGACCTATAGGATGATGTTTTGATCTTAGCACTTATTCTTCCTGGAAGTTCTTCACAAATCTCATTATCTCATATAACAAAAAGCAATTCAACTGACATTTTCCCCAATACTTTCGTAAGCTGACGAATCCTCCTGACTTTAACAGTATCTGTAGCAAGTGGTGGTAGTAGCAGTAGTAGTAGTAGTAGTAGCTTTATTCATACGTAGATCTCTTTTTACAAGGATATAGTGATTACAAATTACATCATTTTAAAATAAGCTAATTCATATACTCGAATATTTGCAGACTTCTAGTTAGAGACAATCATTAGATTTACTCCTGGTATACAATACTTTTTTACAAATAACTTATCAAACAATGTAATGCCACATTGTTCACTCATATCTCACTATCAGTCACTGCATACACTATACACACAATCTTTTTCATAACACATCACTCACTACACACGCACACACAGACACACACACACACACACAGACACACACACACACACACACACACACACACACACACGCACACACACATTGGTGATCTCTGGGCCATTTTCTGTACCACAATATCCCATTTATTATCCCGAAAATCTGAGTCAGCATCCCTACATAATGAGTGAGATGTTGAGCTCAGAAAGAGGAAGAGGTGCTAGTATTGTGCCATGCATAGCTTGGTAGTAAGTATCTCTAGAAAGGAAAAAAAGAAGGAAAAAACATTCAGTGAAGGAGTTATGTGGAATGTTGGATATTTTATAATAACAATAATAATTATTATTATTATTATTAAGGGCCGGGGAAAGAATAGCCCTCTTGTATGTTCTGCCAGTCATAAAAGGCAAAGAAAAGAACAAACCACTAATAGGGCTAACTCCCCTTTTAGTGTGACTAGTGCAGGACAGAACTAATGAAGCCTCAGACAAGAGCTGACATGGTCGGAGACGACACTTTAACCCTATGCCCATCCACAATGGTAACGACACTGCTAGCCACATGGAAAATGATTTAAATCCAAATAGAGGTGTTTTGCAGGATATGTTTCCTGCAACCAGGAAGGAAAACAAAGACAGAGGATGAGATGGTCAGATGAAGTTAACCGACATCTCATGTTCTGTTATTACCAAGCAACAAACTTAGGAACCAAAACAACTGGACACAGATCACAAGTATACACAACATTTATTACCAGATACCCAGAATTAAAATTTTTAACAAAACAACGACTAGCTGAATAGATCCATGTAATAATAAAAAAATAACAGGATATGCCAGTCAGAATTAGAAAACATCAAACAACAAGTACAACAAATACTGGAACAAAATAATGTGCAATCAGAAGAAGAAGAAGAAAATACAGTAATGGACTCAAACATCCCAGAGCAAACAACAACACGCACCAATAAAACAATCAGAGGGAAACGAAATCTTAAGACAGCCACCAGAAGAAGCACAAATAGAACGTGAAATGACACACATGTTAGATATAGAAGAAAAATTTCAGCTGACATATATAGAATACAAAGACACAAATATAGACATTAGACCATTCTTGCATAGACCACCAAATAACCCACAAGTCGAAACAACAATAACAACTATCAACACAATCATACACAACTAAATAAATGAAAATACTACTATGGAAGAGTTATAACTACTGGTTTATGTAGGAGCACTCACTACACTAAATATCCACACTAGGCATAGATCAGAACCAACCAACACACAGAAGAAAGCCACAAAACCAGCATGGCAACACAGGTTACAGATAAGAATAGAAAAACTGAGAAAAGACATCCGACAGCTAACACAATTTATAAGAAATGAAACATCAGACAAAAAACGAAGAAGATTAGGTAAAATCTCACAACAAGAAGCGAAAGAGCAATTAGATGAAGAGAAGCAGAAATTACAAGCATTGGCCAAACGACTTAGAAGATACAAAAAAGTGAAAATAGAAGGAAACGAAACCAAATATTCAACACAAACCAAAATAAATTTTACCAGGCAATAGACAACACACATATTAAAACAGACAATCCACCAAACATAACAGACATGGAACAGTTCTGGAGCAACATATGGTCAAACCCAGTACAACATAACAGACATGCACAGTGGATACAAGCAGAAACAGACACATACAAGATGATACCACAAATGCCTGAAGTGATAATTTTGCAACATGAAGTCACCCGAGCAATTAATTTTACGCACAATTGGAAAGCCCCTGGAAAAGATAAAATAGCAAATTTCTGGCTAAAGAAGTTCACTTCAACACATTCACATCTAACTAAATTATTTAACAGTTACATTGCAGACCCATCACAGTCCCTGATACACTTACACAAGGAACAACTTATGTGAAACCTAAAGATCAAGCATACACAGAAAACCCAGCAAAATATCGCCCATAACATGCCTACCAACAATATACAAAATATTAACTTCAGTAATTCCACAGAAATTAATGACACATACAACACAGAACAAAATTATAAATGAAGAACAAAAAGGCTGCTGTAAAGGAGCTCGAGGATGTAAAGAGCAACTGATAATAGATGCAGAGGTGACATATGAAGCTAAAACTAAACAAAGGTCGCTACACTACACATTCATTGACTACCAAAAAGCTTTTGATAGTGTACCCCACTCACAGTTACTAAAAATATTGGAAATATACAAAGTAGATCCTAAATTGATACAGTTCCTAAACATAGTAATGAAAACATGGAAAACCACACTTAATAGCCAAACAAATTCAAATAATATCACATCACAGCCAATGCAGATTAAGCGTGGAGTATACCAAGGAGACTCATTAAGTCCATTCTGGTTCTGCCTTGCTCTGAACCCGCTATCTAACATGCTAAATAATACAAATTATGGATATAGTATTACAGGAACATACCAACACAAAATTACACATTTGCTACACATGCATGATCTAAAACTACTGGCAGCAACAAATCAACAACTCAAGCAATTACTAAAGATAACAGAAGTATTCAGCAGTGACATAAATATGGCTTTTGGAACAGACAAATGTAAGAACAGTAGCATAGTCAAGGGAAAACAACTAAACAAGATGATTACATATTGGATAACCACAGCAACTGCATAGAAGCGATAGTAAAAACAGATGTCTGTAAATATCTAGGATACAGACAAAAAATAGAAATAGATAATACAAATATTAAAAAGAACTAAAAGAAAAATATAGACAAAGACTAACAAAAATAGTGAAAACAGAATTGACAGCAAGAAACAAGACAAAAGCTATAAATACTTATGCTATACCAATATTGACCAACTCATTTCGAGTAGTGAAATGGAGTAGCACAGACCTAGAAGCACTTGATACACTTGCACGATCATAATGCCACAAATATAGAACACATCACATACATTCAGCAACAGCAAGATTCACATTAAGTAGAAAGGAAGGAGCAAGGGGATTTATCGACATAAGAAACCTACATTATGGGCAGGTAGACATTTTAAGAAAATTCTTTATAGAACGAGCAGAAACTAGCAAAATAAACAAAGCAATCACTCACATAAATACATTGGCTACACTACTGCAATTTCATAACCACTTCTACAACCCTTTAGATCACATAACATCAACAGATATGAAGAAAGTAAATTGAAAAAAGAAAACACTACATGGCAAGCACCTGTATCATCTAACACTGCCACACATCAATCAAGACGCATCCAACACACGGCTAAGAAAAGGCAATATATACACTGAGATGGAAGGATTCATGATTGCAGTACAGGATCAAACAATAAACACCAGATATTACAGCAAGCAATTATTAAAGATCCCAATACCACAATAGATAAATGCAGACTTTGCAAACAACAAATAGAAACAGAAAATCACATCACAAGCGGATGTACAATACTAGCAAATACAGAATACCCCAGAAGACATGACAATGTAGTAAAAATAATACATCGACAACTTGCCATACAACAAAAACTAATAAAACAACATGTTCCCACATACAAGTATGCACCACAAAATGTACTGGAGAATGATGAATGCAAATTATACTGGAACAGAACCATTATAATAGATAAAACACCACCACATAATAAACCTGACATCATACTCACCAATAAAAAACGAAATTAACACAACTAATGAAAATATCCATACCGAATACAACAAATATACTGAACAAAACAGGAGAAAAAATTGAAAAATGCATCCAACTGGCTGAGGAAGCCAAGGACATGTGGCATCAGGATAAAGTTGACATTATACCAATTATACTATCAACTACAGGAGTCATACCACACAATACCCATCAGTACATTAACGCAATACAGCTACATCCAAACGTATATATACAACTACAGAAATCTGTAATTATTGATATATGTTCAGTTACCCGAAAGTTCCTAAATGCAATGTAACATATACAGTACAGTTAAAAGGAAGTCATGCTTGATCAAAGTCTGTGTCACTTTCCATTTTTAACCAGACATAACGTCTGAGAAAGGAAAGAAATAATAATAATAATAATAATTATTATTATTATTATTATTATTATTATTATTATTTAATTGTATAACATTTTTATCAAACCCCTACTCTGTTTTAGCTAAGTAATCCTTCAATGTATAAAATGTGTTTAAAAAAGGCAATTTTTAGCTGCTTTTTTAAATAAGTGTATTTATGCAATTTCTAAAATCTCTTTTGGTAATATATTCTACAGTTTAATTCCTTGGTAGAAAATGCTGTTTTGAGTTTTATGTTTATTTTTTCTTGGTGAATGTAAGTTGAGTCTATCTACATCTACATTCATACTCCGCAAGCCACCCAACGGTGTGTGGCGGAGGGCACTTTACGTGCCACTGTCATTACCTCCCTTTTCTGTTCCAGTCGCGTATGGTTCGCAGGAAGAACGACTGTCTGAAAGCCTCCGTGCACACTCGAATCTCTCTAATTTTACATTCGTGATCTCCACGGGAGGTGTAAGTAGGGGGAAGCAGCATATTCGATACCTCATCCAGAAACGCATCCTCTCGAAACCTGGCGAGCAAGCTACACCGCAATGCAGAGCACCTCTCCTGCAGAGTCTGCCACTTGAGTTTGCTAAACATCCCGTAACGCTATCACGGTTACCAAATAACCCTGTGACGAAACGCGCCACTCTTCTTTGGCCCTTCTCTATCTCCTCATCAACCCCATCTGGTACGGCTCCCACACTGATGAGCAATACTCAAGTATAGGTCGAACGAGTGTTTTGTAAGTCACCTCCTTTGTTGATGGACTACATGTTCTAAGGACTCTCCCAATGAATCTCAACCTGGTATCCGCCTTACCAACAATTAATTTTATATGATAATTTCATTTCAAATCGTTCCGCACACATACTCCCAGATATTTAACAGAAGTAACTGCTACCAGTGTTTGTTCCACTATCATATAATCATAGAATAAAGGATCCTTCTTTCTATGTATTCGCAATACATTACATTTGTCTATGTTAAGGGTCAGTTGCCACTCCCTACACCAAGTGCCTATCTGCTGCAGATCTTCCTGCTACAATTTTCTAATGCTGCAACTTCTCTGTATACTATAGCATCATCCGCGAAAAGCCGCATGGAACTTCCGACACTATCTACTAGGTCATTTATATATATTGTGAAAAGCAATGGTCCCATAACACTCCCCTGTGGCACGCCAGAGGTTACTTTAACGTCTGTAGACGTCTCTCCATTGATAACAACATGCTGTGTTCTGTTTGCTAAAAACTCTTCAATCCAGCCACACAGCTGGTCTGATATTCCATAGGCTCTTACTTTGTTTATCAGGCGACAGTGCGGAACTGTATCGAGCGCCTTCCGGAAGTCTAGGAAAATAGCATCTACCTGGGAGCCTGTATCTAATAATTTCTGAGTCTCATGAACAAATAAAGCGAGTTGAGTCTCACAAGATCGCTGTTTCCGGAATCCATGTTGATTCCTACAGAGTAGATTCTGGGTTTCCAAACACGACATGATACTCGAGCAAAAAACATGTTCTAAAATTCTACAACAGATCGACGTCAGATATATAGGTCTATAGTTTTACGCATCTGCTTGACGACCCTTTTTGAAGACTGGGATTACCTGTGCTCTTTTCCAATCATTTGGAACCTTCCGGTCCTCTAGAGACTTGGGGTACCCAGCTGTTAGAAAGGGGGCAAGTTCTTTCACGTACTCTGTGTAGAATCGAATTGGTATTCCGTCAGGTCCAGTGGACTTTCCTCTGTTGAGTGATTTCAGTTGCTTTTCTATTCCTTGGACACTTATTTCGATGTCAGCCATTTTTTCATTTGTGTGAGGATTTAGAGTAGGAACTGCAGTGCGGTCTTCCTCTGTGAAACAGCTTTGGAAAAATGTGTTTAGTATTTCAGCGTTACGCGTGTCATCCTCTGTTTCAAAACCATCATCATCCCAGAATGTCTGGATATGCTGTTTCGAGCCACTTACTGATTTAACGTAAGACCAGAACTTCCTAGGATTTTCTGTCAAGTCGGTATGTAGAATTTTACTTTCCAATTCACTGAACGCTTCATGCATAGCCCTCCTTACAACTAACTTTGACATCGTTTAGCTTCTGTTTGTCTGAGAGGTTTTGGCTGCGTTTAAACTTGAAGTGAAGCTCTCTTTGCTTCCGCAGTAGTTTCCTAACTTTGTTGTTGAACAACGGTGGGTTTTTCCCGTCCCCCACAGTTTTACTCGGCACGTACCTGTCTAAAACGCATTTTACAATTACCTTAAACTTTTTCCATAAACACTCAACATTGTCAGTGTCGGAACAGAAATTTTCGTTATGACCTGTTAGGTAGTCTGAAATCTGCCTTATCTTGTTGCATGTTCATGGACTGAACTGTTTTTGCACTAATTACCAACTATGGCTGACTCCTTATTTTTGCCTCTTTGGAAACCAAACTGTGATTCGCTTAAAACATTGTATTAATTCAGGTAATACATTCATCTGTCTTTCCTAATTTCTTCTATTGTTTTTGAGAATGCTGACAACAGGGAGATGGGCCGGTTTTTTTCTGCATTACCTTTCTTAAGCAAAGGTACAACTCCCACATGTTTTAACTGCTCTGGAAATGTCCCTGATTGTAAGGATTCATTTATTATATTTGTTAAGCGACCTTGTATAATCTCTATGCATTGTTTCAGTTCACACATTGGTACTTCATCTAAGCCTACTGACTTTTATTTTTTAGTGTTTGAGTAGTTTTACTTACCTCATTCTCTGTGGTTGGAAGTAAAATCATTGTATTTAGTGCAACATTATTTACAGGTGTTATCTTTGTTTGGGGGAATTTTTGCTGTAACTTCTCTGCAATACTTGAAAAATGCTTGTTTACATATTTTGCTAAGTGTGGTGGATCATTTATTACTTTATCCCCCTACCTTAGCAGTATGTTATTTTGCGTTTGTTTGCCTTTCCCTGTTTCTTTTTTTATAACATCCTGCTTTGCTTTTATTCTGTGCATTATATATTATTTTGTCATTAAATGACATTTTGTGCAGCAATCAGCATCTTCCTATAGCTCCTTTTGTATCTTTGATAGAAATTTAAGAATTCTGAATGATTGCAAATCTTTTTCATGGAACTGAGGTGTTTAAGCGTTTGGGAGAACTTCTGAATACCTGCTGTTGTCCATCTGTTTTGTGAGATGTTAATACAGACATGAATACTTTTAGAAATGCCTTTTCATACTTTCGGAAATGCCTTTTCAAAGTTCAATTTAAACAGTGTGGAGAATTAAGAGAATTTTATATTCACATTGGTTTCCTTATACACTTCATCCCACCTTTGTTTTTCTAGTTCTTTTGAAAAATCTTTTATTTTTATTTCTGGCAGATGTCGTTTGTAGGCTTCTAGTTTAGGGAATGATTCGATGCCTGACTCTACTGTTGTTATTTAACAAAGATGGTCTGATAGTCCGAGATCTTTTGCAGCTGCATCACATTCTTCCCTGTCTGTATTTGTGGCCACTTGGTCAATTACTGATGAAGTTGTTGTGGTAACCCTTGTTGCACTATTGACCAATAGGGACATGCCAAAGGATGTTTATGAAGGTGGTGCTGGATTCATTTATGATATTAGTACTGATGTTAATGTCCTCACACAGAATTATGTTGACCTTTGTACTTGAGAGGGAACTTCTGTTAATCTGTCGAAAAAAAGTGTCCACAGTACCACTGGGGGGTCTATACACACACAAAGTGATTAATCTCTTGGTGATAAAAAGTCCTGTTAATTCAACAACTGATACTTCACCGTGTTTGTCTTCACTTACGGTACTGAGGTCATGTCTTGATATGAACTGTGTTCCTTTTCTGATATAAATGCATGATCCTCCACCCCTTGAAGTATTTCTGCAATAAGACTTTGCCTTTTCATACAATGATATTACTACATGTTGGATTTCTGTGTCTCTACACCTGTGCTCAGTAATACAAGCTACTGTGCAGTTCAAAGATTGGAGCTCAACTTCTAAGAGATGTATTTTATATTTTATTGATTGCAAGTTTTGATGGAGGATTGTTAAGTCTGTGAAATGCCCCATGTTATTCTTTCCAATGGTTTGTTTTTCTTTGTGACATCTGGTATATGTGATATTTGAGGTGTTAAAATCTCTCTTGTGAGTGATAGTTTCAGTATATTTTAAAGTACTGGGGATACTCTTGAGGCAGGTGAATCTATTGTATGGATTTATCCTAAAAAAGATATTTTTTTCCTACTTACGACAACAGGTATTTGACCATGTGTGGCACAAGATCCAGCCCCTATACGTTCATGTATCAGCTGAAACCAATCTTCCCTTCCCAATCCTGTTTAGGTGTAGGCCATGCCTAGTGAATTTGTCTTTTGCTATTACTTTGAGGTAAGTCTTTTTGCAGGTCCGCACACACTCAAATAACAGCTAAATTCGTCATAAACTTTAGATACAAAGTTCTGGCGGCTGTTATTCTTTTCTTTGCTTCTTGTATGACACGAGGTAGAGGGGAGACGAACACACTTTCCTCCCGACGGGCACCAGAGAAACATGAGTGAAGTTGGCTGTCCTCAGAGCCATCCCTAACCCCTCATTGATTTGCCTCACATTTTCATCAAGGTGTGGTTGATCATGAAGCCGGAACAGCTCAATAAAGTGTACGTTAGTGCCATGAGTCAGGGAAGCTCTCTTGTCCAGGTCACCACCTATGTCATATGCCCCGTCCCTGTCCAAACTGTTTCTCGCCCCATCCGCTATCACAACATGGTTCTCTTTTGTAAAGCCCTTACATAAAGACCATAGGTACTCTATCACATGACTTTTGGCTTGAAGAAACTGGTGGGCTGGTACTCTGCCCCTAAACTTTCCTGTAACTGAGGGCTTACACCTCGCCCATGGCTACTACCTAGCAGCAGCACTTTCTTCTTGCAAACACTTCGTACATTCCTAGGCTTCTTGGCCTTGGTTCAAGTGTGATGCGCATTTCCTGCTCCTCGTTCTACCTGAGGCTCTTCTCCACTTAACTCTGGCAGTGGCAGATACCTGTGTTTGGTGTCTATGATAAAACTGTCAGATCACGTTCTTTCTTCCTATCCCCCTACCAGCTGCCAGTTCCCAACCACCCTCCTCCCCCCTGTCTCCCTTGATCCTTATGAGTTCCTTCCTTGCTTCTTACAACTGTGATTGAAGGGCACAGATTTTCCTTTCCTGTTCCCCAATAAAAATGTTCCTACTGCATATTCTGCAGTTCCAGGAGATTCTCCCCACTGCACCCCCCCCCCCCCCCCCCAGTGAAAACATTTCCTATCAGTTTCGAAAGAATAATGAAGTTTCAAGAATGTTTTTAAATTTGTCAAGGACGCGAGATTGGCTGTGTGTAAACAAAAAACGACACAAAGGTCTTATTTTTATTTGCGGTGTTTTTTTAATGAATCTGTAATTTATTTGCTTTTGGAGAATTGACGTTATCAGGCGTGTTTTGCCAGGTTTTTAAACGTTCATAAGTCGGAAAATTTAGGCCTAGACCGCATCTATCTAACTAATATACATACGAAATGTTTTAGTTAAATACGATTTAGAAACGTTTAATTAAACTTTTATTGTGACAATAGACAGTGATGAAACTAGTAGCAGTCTTTTTTAAACGAATTTTGCAGTATCAAGAAACCATGAATAGAACTTTTTGTGTGTAAGTCACACAAAATTTCGGGTTATGTCGCTATTATCGGGACTTCACCTAAAGACCAAGATTTTTCAAGAACAAGCGCTGCTGGGACGCTAATATTCAGTTGTGTGACAAGAGCGGACAGTATATCAAGCATACAAAACAAAGAAAATCTAAATTTGACACTATTTCCTCTTAAATAATTTTTTTTAGTGGACCTAGACAGTACCTGTGCTCTCACTCGGCGGCCATCTTGGCTAAAAGATGATTGGAATCCTATTTATGAAAGTATGTTTCATGAAGGCACACCAAGAACAGATGAATGGAGTTTTTCAAAACTAAATTGATAAAGACATGCCTGAGGTCAAAACTATCCCAAGAACGATTGTGTGGACTTTCAGTTTTAACCATTGAAAGCGATACATTAAATTCATTAGATTTAGATTCTAGTTAGAAAGAATTTGCATAGTTGAAGATAAGAAAAAACTGCATTATTTTTCTGCTGAAGGAAAACTGTTTGATTCTACGTACTGAACAACTGTAGGAGATATATGTGATTTCATTAATGGAATACTTCTCTCTCAGAACATTTTACCATGTTTATCAATTTACAACTATTTTCATGGCAAATTTACTAAAATGTAACTAATTGGTTGTGAGTTTTCTTAAAATGTGATATAAAACTCACAAAGTTAAAGAGTGTCATTTGTTTAACATATCGTTATAAAATTAGATAAAGATTTTTATTTCTGTCCCATCTTTTCTGATTAGAAGTGAATTAATTAGTAAATTATAGAAATAACAATTCCATTATGAAACTAAAAAATCAGAAACAAATAGTATTTTCGTTCTTTCCACCTAGTTTAATAGAGAGCACATTGTTATTGAAGCTAGAAAAACATAAACAGCTAGTTCTTCCTGCTTTTACTAAAAACTTTTAAAGACTTCAAGATTTACCTTAAATTTAGGTGAATAGTTTCTTCTTTTAATATTTTGGTCTGGAATAAGAATCAGAAAGTTAATATCTGTTGCAGAGGAATGTCTGTGTAGTACATAATTTAAAAGAAAATGCAACTGAATTCTACAATCACTAGGTTTTAATTTATTTCTAAAGGCCGAAAAAAAGCCCAAGGAAATGTAAGTAATGTGTGTGTGCGTGTGTGTGTGTAAGTATGTTTGAAGGGGGAGGGGGCAAATGGTATGTCACTTGTGCGGAAAAATGTTCACGAACCGGCCCTGCCTATGACACAAATACTTCACAAACTGAAGAACATGTTTCACCACGCAATTCTTTCTTTAAAACTAGATAAAGTATTTGATTTGTGAAGAAATTTTTTGTGCCGTTGGATAAAAAATGTTACCTTAAGCCCAATAACGAGCTACGTCAGCCTCTAGTCCTCGAAAAGCTCCTCGATGCGCTTCCCTACTGCTTTATCTCGTTTGTTGGGCAGTTAAAGCTCAGTAGCTCATCTTTCACGAATGACGAAAGTTTGTTCAAGTAATTTGTCGCATGACCCTTTGTTGCTAACTGTTTCAGAGAGCAACTGAGTGATATGTCGGCACTGGACTTGGATGTGGCAGGCACTAGTACTTGAAATTGTATCTGAAAAGGCTCATGTTTTTTAGACCAACTGCTGAATTTCGTTCGTTACATTTCATACACTTACGCATTATGTTCATACGAATCTTAAGAACGTCAATGGTTCATAAAATTGTAGACGATTTGTTTTCTTCCAGCCCAACGATCTGCATTTAGGCACCAAACAGTGGAGGTCATCGGTCGCTAGGCTTACACACTACTTAATCTAACACAAACTAACATACGCTAAGGACAACACACACGTCCGACGGAGGACTCAAACGTTCGACGGGGCCAGTCACGAGAACCGCGGTCGCAGCTACTCCGCGCGGCTTGGTGCCTTCAGCATTAGCTTGGAAGCACTCACTGAATAGGTTTTCGAATCCTACTACCACCATCTCAAGCTGCGACCACAGGATTTGTGTATGTTTGCAATTGCTTCGAAGTGGAGGACTGTTTCTTGATTAGCCTCTTCGCCTCTGAAGTGCCTTTAAGGACAAAATTTAATTTGTAAGGCGATTCTTATTTGCACACAATTATTTTCGCCACTCGCGACGGATGTTCTGTAATAGCCTTGGGCGAAACGCTTGCCCACATATAGTTCCTTTCATTCTGTATATTCACTCAACTAATGTTCATATCCTAATGCTAACTTATCTTTGACCGGGGTAAAGGAGGTAAATGATTCCCATATCCTTATGTCATAATGATTTCCAATACAAACTTTCATTATTTTACCACAGTGAAAGATTTCACTAGTTTGATCGATTTTAAAAAAATTCTACTTTTCCTTCACATTTAAATTTTTCCTCACTTTTTCAACTTTTATCCATTTCGTAATGAGTCATTCCTGTCTTCGAGCGCACTGATTACATTACATGAAGAACATCGACGTGTTGTACCTTGTTGGATCCGTGGAAATGTCTACTTCTATTCGGTGTACGAAAATTACGTTTCAGTTGAAAGGGAGGCGACATATGTGGTAGTATTTGAGAAAAAGTGTGCTTTTCCGAGCATTTTTTTGGCGATTGTCAATGAGGAGTCATAAGTCAGGCTGTAATTTGGAGAAAAATTTCCTTTGCACCAAGGACGTAGCCAAACGGGGGGCAAGCACCTAAATGGAATTACACACTACTTAGTTGGCGTGTACTGAAATCGAATTACGCAGGGCTTTTTTTTAAAAAAAATAAGACCTAATTTCAAAATTGCATATTTATTAATAAAAACATACTACAGAAATGAGATGAATTGCAAAATTTCATAAAATCAAAGTTTAGCTATGCTATTACAAATGCTCTATCTGTCCACCAGCAGCAGCACGAACAACATCTAGACGATAGCTAAATTCGTCATAAACTTTACACAATGTATCTGGTTTTACAGAAGTTGTGGCAGCTGTTATTCTGTTCTTCATATCTTCTATGTCACGAGGTAAAGGATAAGTGAAGACACTTTCCTTCACATACACCAGCAACAAAAAATCGCTTGGAGTCATATCTGGCGATCTCGGAGGCCAAGAATGCACAGCAGTGTCTCGGGGTCCTGTGCGACCTGTCCATTGTTGAGCCATCTTCAAATGCTGCAAAACCGGCTTTTTCCACAACTTCAGGGGGACGCCGACAACTTCATTTTGCAGCAGGACCGAGCTCCACCACACTGGCACAGCAACGGACGTCAGCTTCTCAAAGACTGTATGCCTCAACGCCGGCACAGGATCCCGCCACACTGCAATGTACTCTTGGCCTCCAAGATCGACAGACATGACCCCATTCGATTTTTTCTTCCGCGGACATGTGGAGGAAAGTGTGTTTGTCTCCCCTCTACCTCGTGACATACAAGAAGCAAAGAAAAGAATAACAGCCGCCAGAACTTTGTATCTAAAGTTTATGACGAATTTAGCTGTTATTTGAGTGTGTGTGCGGAACTACAAAAAGACTTACCTCAAAGTAATAGCAAAAGACAAATTACTATTCAATGATAAATTAACAAGGCAGGCTAGTATCAAATCCAAAATAATGTTGAAAATTATAAAGAAAAAGAAACTGGGGGACAAACTAAAGAACAGTACGGGATTAGCTGAGCGGTCTGAGGCGCTGCAGTTATGTATTGTGCGACTGGTCCCGGCGGAGGTTCGAGTCCTCCCTCGGGCATGGGTGAGTGTGTTTGTCCTTAGGATAATTTACGTTAAGTAGTGTGTAAGCATAGGGACTGATGACCATAGCAGTTAATGACCCATAAGATTTCATTCGAATATTTTTTTATTAATCTTAAAAATAGTGAAAATATCTCTATAGAAAAAGAAGTCATGTCAGACCATGTAAAGAATTATTTTATAAATTTTCTCCATACTTTAAGCAGCAACAAACAGTGACTGATCCAATGGCAAATATCAATATGATGGCAATCCCAACAGATGAACATGAAGTACTAAAAATTAAAATCTCTGAAGTTATACCACTATACAAAAGTGGCGACACACAAAGTAGAAAATTACTGACCTATATCACTCCTCCTGACCTTTTCTAAAATGTTTGAGTCATTAATAAATATCAGGGTCGCAAAACATCTAGAAAAACTTAAACTAATAGTTAACTGCTAACATGGTTTTCAAGCAGGTTACGATACAGAAAGAGCCATCTTGCATTATACAGCAGAAAAATAAGAAATCTGGAGTAAAATTAAGACATTGTTGGAATTAATTTAGATATATCCAAAGCTTTTGATACTGTGAACCATGAAATACTACTAGGGAAACTTGCAACCATAGACATTAGGGCTACTGTCAAAAAATGGTTGAAATCCTATCTGCAAAATAGGTCACAAGCTCTTGAGCTGAGGTCATCTCACAATTTTCATAATTTTAAACTCATATCTGAACCTAAACAAACTGAAATAGATGTTCCACAGGGTAGCATCCTGGATCCATTGTTGTTTGTAATTTATATAAATGATATACAGCTTCAAAACAGCTCAGCATTAATTCTGTTATTTGCAATGACACAAGTGTCATAATGAGTGATATAAAAGAATCATTGTGTACCACAGTAGGAAAAGTGCCCTCATACTTAGTCATGGTTTTATTCGAGTAAGCTGACTTCAAATACGAAAAAAAAACTAACTTTACTATGTATGGAAGTAAGCGTCGAGAGGAAAATGTGTGCATGATGCCGGTAAAAAAAACTAAACAAAAAACAAAAAAGAAAACTGGAGCGGATATGTTGTGTATTATACTCAGAAACTCAGTTCAGCATAATTTACCTTAAGAATAATACCAAGATATGTAGCCTAGAATGTACTAGATCTGTGTACTTTGATTACTTCCAATCAACTACAAGCCCTGGCATAAGTTTCTGGGGCAAAACCAAATAAAGATTAGGAAAATTTTTGTTATACAAATAAGAATTATTTGTAGCTGAATCACAGCGCACTACAAAGACACTGTAGACCCTTTTTCAAGTAGCAAAAAATACTAACACCACCATCTATATATAGTTTTTTAAATGCCTGGATATGATCAGTAAAAATCACTGTAATCTTCAAATCAACTCTATCATTCCACATACCCTACATAGCAAAAACCAGGTGTCAGAACCATGTGAGCCGCTTAGGGATAAAGCTTTTAATTGCGCTTCCACCCCAAGTCAAAGAGCTGAAAGACAAAAGTAAATTGAAGTATGAAGTAAAAAATACCTGATGGCTAAATGCTTTGACAGTGCCAATGAAGAACTGTCTTAGACAATACAGGGTGTTACAAAAAGGTACGGCCAAACTTTCAGGCAACATTCCTCACACTCAAAGAAAGAAAATATGTTATGTGGACATGTATCCGGAAATGCTTACTTTCCATGTTAGAGCTCATTTTATTACTTCACAGAAACAGAACGTACCAGCGTGACTTCAAACACTTTGTTACAGGAAATGTCCAAAATGCCCTCCATTAGTGAGGATACATGCATCCACCCTCCATAGCATGGAATCACCAATGCGCTGATGCAGCCCTGGAGAATGGCGTATTGTATCACAGCCGTCCACAATACGAGCACGAAGAGTCTCTATACATTTGGTACCGGGGTTGCGTAGACAAGAGCTTTCAAATGCCCCCATAAATGAAAGTCAAGAGGGTTGAGGTCAAGAGAGCGTGGAGGCCACGGAATTGGTCTGCCTCTACCAATCCATCGGTCACCGAATCTGTTGCTGAGAAGCGTATGAACACTTCGACTGAAATGTGCAGGAGCTCTATCGTGCATGAACCACATGTTGTGCCATACTTGTAAAGGCAGATGTTCTAGCAGCACAGGTAGAGTATCCCGTATGAAATCATGATAACGTGCTCCATTGAGCGTAGGGGGAAGAACATGGGGCCCAATCAAGACATCACCAACAATGCCTGCCCAAACGTTCACAGAAAATCTGTGTTGATGACGTGATTGTACAATTGCGTGCGGATTCTCGTCAGCCCACACATGTTGATGAAAATTTACAATTTGATGACGTTGGAATGAAACCTCATCCGTAAAGAGAACATTTGCACTGAAATGAGGATTGACACATTGTTGGATGAACCATTCGCAGAAGTGTACCCGTGGAGGCCAATCAGCTGCTGATAGTGCCTGCACAAGCTGTACACGGTACGGAAACAACTGGTTCTCCTGTAGCACTCTCCATACAGTGACGTGGTCAACGTTACCTTGTACAGCAGCAACTTCTCTGACGCTGTCATTAGGGTTATCGTCAACTGCACGAAGAATTGCCTCGTCCATTGCAGGTGCCCTCGTCGTTCTAGGTCTTCCCCACTCGCGAGTCATAGGCTGGAATGTTCCGTGCTCCCTAAGACGCCGATCAATTGCTTCAAACGTCTTCCTGTCGCGACACCTTCGTTCTGGAAATCTGTCTCGATACAATCGTACCGCGCCACGGCTATTGCCCCGTGCTAATCGATACATCAAATGGGCATCTGCCAACTCGGCATTTGTAAACATTGCACTGACTGCAAAACCACGTTGGTGATGAACACTAACCTGTTGATGCTACGTAATGATGTGCTTGATGCTAGTACTGTAGAGCAATGAGTCACGTGTCAACACAAGCACCGAAGTCAACATTACCTTCCTTCAATTGGGCCAACTGGCGGTGAATCGAGGAAGTATAGTACATACTGACGAAACTAAAATGAGCTCTAACATGGAGTTTAAGCGTTTCCAGACACTTGTCCAAATAACGTCTTTCTTTATTTATGTGAGAGGAATGTTTCCTGTAAGTTTGGCCGTACCTTTTTGTAACACCCTGTATAATGAAATCTTTACTTGCATGCAATAATTTAAAACAATTTAAATTGAGTTATAAATTATGAAATACTTATAAAAATTCTATTAAATGCCCCCAATACATTTTGTGTATAAGGGGTAGTTAATCCCATAAATATGTTGTCATGAGTATGTAATTTTTTCTGTATTAAGTTTTGATTTCTATTTATGTACTATGGATACGTAATTTGCTTTAATTATTTATTATGTTATGCATTGTTGTCATGTGTTGAATGTAAACAATCAAATGACAAATCCTACATCACATTTGTGATTATTTGGATGATTAATAACAGAAATAAATAAATAAGCTATTGTCTAGATGTTGTTTGTGCTGCTGCTGGTGGTGGACACAGAGCATTTGTAATAGCATGGCTAAAACTTCAAGATTTTTTGAGTATTTTGCAATCAATCCCATGTTTTAGCACGTTTTTATCAATAAATATCGAGTTTGAAAATCAAGCCTTTTTTTAAACACCCTGTATTTTGATTTTCAATGACACAGCGTAAAAGGCATATGTACCAGCAATATTCAACAAGGTCACTGATAGATTCAAGCTATCAATATGTCGGTAATACTATCAGCAACTGGCCATTCCTACTTCAGCCAGGAGCAACCACTTGCTTTGTTGCTGCCTTCATGTGAACTCAGTTGGTTATTAATCAGTCCTGGTCTTCCTTGTCGTTGAATTTAATGGAAGTGGAACAATTTATTAGTTTTGTGCTGTGTGATGTTCTGTTAGTATCTAATTATGAATAAGTTTGTACCAAGAAAGAAGAGGAAAACCGATTTTGATTCATTCACTTAGAGCCTAATTACCTATCTGTAGTAGTTTAATGTTAAACTGTTTTTACTTGGAGACCGGTAGAACTCTGGGGTTACAATATTTCAGTATTTCACAATAATCATCTTGAGGTTGAAGCTCTTTTGTCTGTGTTTGCTTTAACAATACATATGTTTTTTGGATGAGGCCTGCCTTTAGCAAAACACAATTTTGTATTTTATCCCAAACATGTTTCACTGCAGTTGCAACATCATTAGGTTTTATTTTTTATTTTATGGCTTTTTACCACATGGTGTGGTTGTCCTACTGTATTGTGATTTTACAGTGTCTGTTTTCTTTTACAGTTTGCCATGATTTCTTTTTTCCTCATTTTCCTCACTGTGGAGTTCTGGGTATTGAGCTGTCACTGTCTCTGCATCATGCATCTTTCCCTTCAGTCTGTCAATTTCCCACTTGGACAGCCATCAGAACCCTCCAAATAACAGACGTTGTTGCATAGTCTACTCATACAGGTTGTATGCAACTTAAATTGTCAGATTGCCTTTACTCCTCCTCACTCATTCACATGTTATTTACCTTGGTATACCTGTGCACCCACTGGAAAAGTCCCGTGTGAATCCTGTGTTTGAAGAAGAGCAGCATGTCAACATTGGCCAACAGTATGATGCTGGCACACGTTCTTATTAACATTGCTCTCCACAGGAGGCCTGGCTTGACGTACTACAAGGCAGAATTCAGAAAGTACTTGTACAAGCGTACACTGTAAAATTTCTTGAAAATATCCATGTGTAAGTGTACATCAGTTTTCATGTATAATATAGCATATTCCCCTAATTCAGAGATGCCAAACTCCTGCCAAACAGTAAGTACATACTCATACTCCACATCTGTTATGGTATTGCCTGTTATTACTGGAGAATGCAGTTACATCAGGCAACATGGTTTCATGTCTCTCCATTGTATCCAGGTATTCAAATGAAAAGGCCACCTTCTTCATCACCAACTGAAACTTTACTTTGAGATATGAGGCTTTTGTGATATGCATATCCTTCAGATGTATCTACTCAACAAGTTATTGAAGAGAAGCATATATGAAGAGAAACAAATTAAGGAAGCAGAGCGATACTCTTTGTGTGATTCTCTTGCAAAAAGAAATGTAGTTTTCAACTCTGTCAGGAATGACACTGACCTTTTCATCCTTCAAACTGATTTCATGCACTTGCTGAAAGAGAAAGGGGCATCACACACACTCAAACTGCGAAAGACATGTATATGTGCCATGGCGGCTGGCACTACAAGCTACATGAGCTGTTAGCTGTGCCATGGAACCTTCCCATCAGATGATATTAGTCTCTACATAGTGTCCGCATCTCTCTTCAATGGCAGCCTACAAATATGGCAAGCAGCTGCCTGCTTGTATAAGGCATTATTCTTCTGTAAGTCAGTCATGGAGACATTGTTGTCATAAATTCCTCAGCTTCTGACACACGTTTTCAAGCTCTGTGAGCAACCATCTCCCAGTATTATCTCCAATTTATGATTCGAATTTGTTGTGACTGGAATCATATGAGCATACAACTTGATACAATGCCGTGTATGGTTCACATCATTCTGTGAAAGTAGTATGGGAGGCAGTGGGTCACCTTCATAGTGTGCTACAGGTGCTAGGAGATACTAGAAGTGGGTACATACAACAAATGGACATTGATACTGGTGATGGGTGTTCCTAAACTTTAAGAACTTTTCATCCTTGACAGGCATTTCCCCACATACTGGTTCCTTGTTTGAGCAAATGAATAAGGTGGCTTTCTGCAACCTAACTCCAGCTGAAGAGGCTGAGGAATCTATGGAAAAAATATCTTGCACATTTTTCGTACTCAATTGGAAGGAAAACAGGTGGGGTGTGGTTTTGATCCACATGTAGTATTGCTTCTCCCCCTCGGACTACAGCAACAAATCTGCATGTCCGAGGTATTGATCAGTCAATTATGAGAAGTAAAGGAATCCAGTTACTTCACGCTTAACATCTTCGTTCTACACAGCATGGTCATGGTCTTGCTCTGGCTTGCTATCAGCAACATCCAGGGTTTATATGTGAATTTTGTAACCAGAGTACTACTTCTCAAATTTTCATAGGTCCTGGAATTTTATGGGTAATGAGACCTTTGAAACTGTATTGCTCATGGACATAACATGTTTCATAATTACTTGTACACAGAGCACATTTTGGTAATTTCTATCACCAGCCAGAAGTGACCTTGTGAAGTAACATTCAGTCCCTCTCATCTAGATACTGGACATAATACAAATATGTTTAGTTGCAGCATCTTCCAGAAGAAGGATGCATCTGAATTGCTCATTCCACTGTGTGTTTGCACAATCGATTTCCAAATCAAATAATTAAAATTATAGAGAGATAGATAATATTTTGCATTAGATCCCACAAATGTCAAACACAGATTAGTCTACAGGTATTCATATTGGTAACAAAAGCGTATGAGTAAAGAGCCAAGATGGCAGCGCTATTGGTCATACCCTTCAAGTGTGCATGTAATTACAATATTTTATGTGTGTGCTGTGACATACATACCCCAGGGCCAGGTGTAGGGTGGATGTGATTTTTTCCTATATGAACGAGGAAATTTGCTTTAAGGTCACCCAGGTCCACTTTATAGTAAATTAATTAAATAATAATAATAATTAGTATTATATATGGTGCTAAAATGTGAAATATTAAAATCATAAGATGGCGACAAGAGGTTGCAGTCTGGCAGACAGAGCTATCGAGTGAACCTGGTGATTCAGCTACAGCAGACATGGCCTACCATATTGCAGCAATGAAATATGAAGCAGTAATCAAGCTGACAGCATCTCTGCACTAGTCTCTCTCTCTCCAGTTTGCATTAGTTCTCCCCCAAAACATTTAATTTTGTGTGTCGGAAACAGTGCATGTCCCACAACTGATGTGTCCCGTAATTGATGATGCCAGAGAGATCAATCAATAAATAAATGTGGTTAAAACAAGATAAATGCTTTAAAAATTAGGCAAATGCAAAGAAGTAGTATTAGAAGCTAGTCTAAGTGATGCAGATAAAATATATACTACCCTAGTTGTGCAAAGAGCTCTTTTATCCTCTATCAGCAAACTTCTCATGATTTCACCTGTAGCAGTATCAATATGTGATTCTCATGTATTGCTTTACATTGCACCCAAATATTTTTAAGATTCTAAATATATATGACTTGCAGCTGAAATGCATTATGAGGGAACGTCACAGCATTCAGAATCCAAATAAATAACTACTTCCTTACACACCCAATACTAGTAGGAGTTTGGTAACTTCAACTTACCACCGTGTTGTTCTCTAGAATACAGCATCTCTCCACAGTCAAAGCTGATGTGGTGGTATCCTGTTCTGCTATCTTCATGGCAGATTACGGATCTACAGCTCTCTCCACAGATTACTCAATCTATATAATGTTTTTTCTTCTTTTTTTAAAAATTTATGAGTGTTTGTATTGTGTTATGTCTCTCCCTCCCTCCCTCCATCTATATAAATAACAAACTGCATATTATTTTTCCTAACTGATAATTTCATTATTTAAACAAATAATTCAGCCTGTCCTTTGTGGTAGAGAGAACTCTTAAAATGAAAGAATATTTTGATGTATTCAGTTAATTGAATGAGTTATGTTTTAATTGTAATTTCTGTAACTTAAAAATTGAACACTGTGTAGGTCCAGTGCCTATTATTGTGAAGATAAACAAAGGACTGATTTTTGGTCCTGAGACACTATTAATGTGGCTTATTAACATTTATCAATAGTGAACTGATCACATAATTGTGTAATATTGGTGAGGTTGTGAACAGTGAAATGTTATTGTGCAACTGTTGACTGCAGTGTTAAACTTCCATCCCCCATTTTTCAGCCAGTATGTCAATGCAGTAAGTCAACACTGAGGACTATCAACAAAGAAATAAATTAGGCAAACATCACATATGGTGTCCTTTTGGGTTAGGGCTATTGTTTTGGACACAATAAACAAGGACTTGTGAACTTTGAACCATAAACTTTGCAGTTTGAAAAGAGTGACTGAATTTAAAGTACATGTGACTCTGGTATTATTGAGAACAGTGAACAGACTGATTGACTGTTAAAAGTAATCACAGTATTCTGAAAGTCTGATTGTGTGTGAATGAGTAATGTGATAGAAAGCATCAACAACACAGCATAACAACAGAAGATCTTTGGCCAAAGTTATGGAGGCAGCCATTACAAATGTTGGACACAGCAGCCAATCTGGAATCAAGTTAGTTGGAGGAGCCACTATGGAGGACAGCCGCAGCAGTCAATCAGCATGCCAGCTGGACTCAACCCACCTGATGTAAACAAGCAGGTTTTGGGTGGGTGGGAGTAACCACAGCAGCAGCAGGATATGAGTGAATAAAAATAAGGTAATTCATAGCAAAAGACATTTTATATTAAGTGATACATAATGAGTGGACAAAGGTGAAGTGCAGCGGCCGCAAACAAAAAGTACAAGATCAAGAGAATTGTGAAATATATGTAAGCTTCGTGCACGACAGCTTATTTCAAGTACTTTCCACAACAGATTGTGGAAGTGCAGTGCTTAGTGATAGTGCTCATAAAACATGTGAAAAGCAAAAGGATCTTGTAAATAAGCCAGAACAAAAAAAATTGTTGACAGAGAAAAATAAGAAATCCGACATAAATTTAGTAAACAAACATCTGCCGACCTTATGTAGTTCCGATGGATTATCAGCTTGTGTGAAAAAGTAAGAGGAAATAAACAGTGCAGTTAGGCCTACATTTTGTGGCTCCAAAACAATTACAAGAATCGAAATATATTCAGACAGCGAAGGGCGAAACATAGCTACTGACTTTCATATTAAAAGCATGTGAACTTAACTTCCATGGTGAAACCAGGTGTGTAATTCTGCACAGCAACTGCAGTAAGCCACGAAAAAATTCCCACATTAAGCAACAAAGACTTTGCCGTTTTCCTGGCAGAAACAAACGTCGGAAGAAACAAAAAGCAAGATCCGTTGCTTTCACTAAAAAGGCGACTGTATGAAGTAAGATGTACTAAAGTCATTGTATTTTCAGTACCACATCATCATGACCTAGCGGAATGGTCCTGCGTTAACAAAGAAGTGGAAAGTGCAAATAGTGAGATGAAACAGATATGCAGATGATTTGAAAATGTGACTTTCATTGATATAAGCAAATTAGGAAGGAGATTCTATGCTAGACATGGTTTCCACCTAAATAGATTACGAAAAAATTTCCTAATTGTAAAAATAATAGAAATAGTAAACGCCAAAACGAAAGTAATTCCCCTCAAGGACAAGACCCACAAACTACTTGGTGAACCTGAAAATGAAGTATCACCACTACAAGACAAGTGTGATGTTCTGATATCACAAGAAAACACCCAAAGTGCTAGCAGTTCACAAGGAAGCATATCAATAACAACAGAACCAACACCTGAAGTATCAGAAACAGCTACCCCATCTTCATCATCATCATCATCAACAACAACAACATAAATGACAGCATCAATGACACTGGGAGCTACACCAGCAGCAGCAAGCAACTCACCATATCCCAGTGAACAACCTACAAGGTGCAGAAAACCTGTCCTTCTGGAGGATTTTTGGTGCCTTGCCAGGGCAAAGAATGGAGTCTGACACCACAAAATGTAAATACAAATGTAACCAGTTCTCATCCTCATCACCTGCAGATTCTAAGCTTAAACATTCAGTGTCTTAGAAATAAATTATTAGAACTTGAGGTAGCTATGAACAGTGCAAATATTTACTGCATGTGCATTGTAGAGCATTGATGCAGAAGTTTTGAGCTAAGTAGCATTAATATTCATCTATTTAAATTGGCAAGCCAATATTGTAGAAAAATGCCAAAAAAGGAGGTGTATGTATATTTACCAAACCAAGTATCAGCTATAAAAAAGGTATGAAGCTGAATCATTGAGTGTGGAAAATCATTTTGAAGCAGCAGCTGTGAAATTGAATGAAATACAGGGAAAAGTCATAGCCATAGCAATACACAGACCACCTACTGGTGATGCAGATATATTCTTTAACCAATTACAAATATTGCTTAACACTCTGTTCACTGATAGAGCCACTGTAGTTGTGGGTGGTGACTTCAATATTAATCTTATGAGTGAAAGTAGGCTATAAGCCCAGTTCGTAAATCAGTTATGTAGTTTCAACCTGCTTCCACACATACACCCACCCACAAGAATAACAAATAATACAGTCAGTCTTGTTGATAATATATTTTCAAATGTAGGATGCACAGAAGTTGAAGTAACAAATACTGATTTGGGATTATCAGACCACAATGCTCTTGTCCTCAAAATTCCTTCAAGGCCACTGAAAGAGAAAAAAACACACTTCATGTATAAAAGAATTTTTTCTACAGAAAACTGTGTAGAATTCACAAATATGCTAACTAATGAGGCTTGGGCAAAAGTACTATCCCTAACAAATAGAAATGATGCATATTACACGTTTTCTTCCATTTTCATGGGCTATTTTGAAATGTGTTTTTCAAAAAAGCTGTCGAAAATCAGGTTACATGGCAATACAAAGCCAAGTTCTTGGATCACAGCTGGCATCAAAACTTCCTGTGGAACTCTAAACAGACTAATTTCTAAAATGAATACATCCACAGACCCACAATTCATAGAATATATCAGGAATTACAAGAGGGTATATAGAAAAGTAATTGCTAAAGCAAAATTCATGAGTAATGATGGTTTTATAAGACAGTCTGAAAACAAATCAAAAGCCATATGGGGTATTGTGAAGACTGAAACGGAGAAAAATTGTGGAAACGTGGACATTAGCCTAAAAAATTTTAAAAGTGTCAATACTAATAAACAAGATTTGGCAGATTATATTAACAATTATTTCATAAATGCAACAACTTCATTAAGTTTAAAATTTACAAACAAAGAAAAACCTGAATATCCAAAAACAGCTTGTAGGATGAGGGTAGAGCCAACAAATGAGGGCGAAGTGTTGAAAGTGAACAAAGCTTGAAACCCAAAATGTCGGCTAGCATAGATGAGGTGCCTGTCTCAATCATAACAGGGACAGCACCACAAATCGCAAAGCCCTTTGCACACATAGCCAATTTATCATTCAGTGAAGGAGCTTTTCCAGGAAGGCTGAAAATTTCAACAGTGAAGCCATTATTTAAAAATGGCGACAAGTGTAAGGTAAAACACTATTGCCCAATATCTCTCCTCCCATCATTTTCAAAAATATTAGAAAAAATGATGAAGCACCGAATCAACAAATATCTAAATGACCATAATTTACTAAACAGAAATCAGCATGGCTTCCAAGCACGTAAAAATACTGAAACAGCAGTAATGTGCTACACTGAACAAATAATCAGAAATCTAGAAAAAGATTATAGTGTAGTAGGAGTAAATTTAGATCTGTCCAAAGCTTTTGACACTGTGAACCAGGACATTCTTTTAGAAAAATTGGAAGTGTTGGGTATAGATGGGATAGGAAAAAAATGGTTTGAATCATACCTAAAAAGCAGAACACAGGTTGTAGCTATGACATCAACTTACTCCAACCACAAAATAAATTCAGTATCAGAGGCAAAAAATATGTAGAAATGATTTTCACACCTCAGATGATGCAGCCAAAGCAATAATATTTGCAGATGATACTAGTGTGATAAGTGCACCAAAGCAATTGCTACCAACAACTGCTGATAAAGTACTAAATTACACCCACTCTTGGTTCAATGCAAACAGGTTGAAATTGAATGTAAATAAAACAAATTATATGTAGTTTCGAAAAGGTGTCAAAATGTAAATCTTGATCTGGCGTGAGGTGACAAAGCCTTAGACAGAGTGACATCCACAAAACTGCTTGGGATTCATGTGGATGAAAACTTAAGTTTTAATGACTACCTAATAAAAATTGCACAGAAACTTAATTCAACCTGTTTTGCCCTCAGAATTATTGCAAATGTTTGTACCTCAGAGGGTGCCAGAATGGCATATTTTGGCTATTTTCAATCTCTTGCCACATACGGAATAATATTTTGGGGTTCCACAACAGGGCGCCTGAAACAAATTTTGCTGTTCCAAAAGAGGGCCATCTGAATAATAACTCACAGTCATCCACAGACACACTGCAAACCCACATTCAAAAAGCTTAGAGGACAACTGTTGTGTGATGTAAATATATACTTAAGCAGTGATGTGTATATAAGGACTTGCCATTTAGGGAGGACAAAACTAAAGCCTTATGAAAAACAGGCTATGCATTTAAAATAACAAGCAGGGATGTATATAGGCTATATTAATTTCATTGTATTATTATTGTTAACTTAATTGTATTATTTTGTTTTGTACTTTTCTACGTATATATTGTTTGTGTCCAATTTCTTTGAAATGGCTTACATGTACCCTTGACAACATCCATACAATATTTATTGTCCATGGATGGATAAATAAAATAAATAAAAATAAATAAAGTGGCCTTAACAAATAAGACAGTGTGCTGGAGGAGAATGGATGACAGGGGAGTGATGTAATTGATGACAAAGCTGTAGATGTTGTTTTTTAATGAACATAAATACTTAGTGGGGTTGATTTGGTAGACAAAAGTGGTTATAAATCAGACATGAATGTAACTTTGAATGATGGGGACAAAAGTCATATTCTAGATGAGATAATAAAGTGTCATCTACATAGTGTGGTGATGTGAGAAAATGGACGAAAACAGTACTGAAGTGGGTGAAATCATTAAGGCTAAGGAGGAAGAATCTAGTAGCAGAAGTCAGCAAAAGCAAAAGTTAATGGCAGACATAAAATTGGAAGCAATGTTAAGTCAAATTATAATTAGTCTGAGTAGTATGAGTATGTAAAAAGACATTTAATATGGTGGAAAATAAAACTGATAGAATTAAAACTGACATAGCTAGCTTAAATGATGAACTGAAGAAAGAAATTGAAAAGGAAATTAAGGTAATCGGCTCTATTCTTTTAGTACTAAATAAGAAGTTGAGGCACTAATGAAAGAGTGCGATGAAAACATAAAGAAAGTAGTAGACAATACTAATGAGAAATTTGTTTATTTACTTATTTATTTAGCAGCTTATGATGTACATCTACAGAGTAAGTCCAAGTACATATTTGCTTTTTCAGTTTTCCAATAAAATACATTACTTTTAATGATTCTAACTAACGTTTTGCTAAGATAACTAATAAATTTCAGCCACAACATTTCTGTCATAGTTACAGAATTTTAGATACTGCAAACAGAACAGATTTTATGAGGCATACATAATCTATGTACCTAAATTACAGAACATTTAATTGTAATAATTCCATGCTATAGGTCCATCATTTTATATATATGGTATAATACAGTCACATAGCACATACATATTCTAGATCCCATTTTGTTTACATTTATAAAAAAAATTAACAGCAATAATACTGTAGAAAACATAATCTTTATATAAAACAATGATGTTAAGAAGTTAACACATTTTACTTTCACTTTTTCTCTATACCTGTGTACATTTTTCTTTTAGTGTATTATGCCTATTTGCTTCAGTTATTTTTGTTTGAAAGATATTCTCTGATTGAATAGGAAGGGGTTTCTTATAGCAGTTGTTTGATTGTGTGGCGTTGATCTATGGATTACTAGGCCAGAACATCATGTGTGTATGATGCCTTCGAGTTGATCTTTGTTTGGTATACTTCCGGGACCTCAGTTCTGGCCTAGCCTTTGACCTGTACGTTTGTTGTATAATAAAAGTATTGATGATTAGAAGAGAGAACCGTGGTCATTACCTTACCATCTCGATATCTCCTTATTTCCTTCAGTGGTGACCGTGAAGTTCGAATAATCCGTCGAACCGAGTACAAAGTGACTACCACGCCGGCTTCAGCATTCCATGTGGACCTTTGTCCGCTACACAATGGCCTTCTACAATACGCCGCCACTGCCCAGTTTTCACCAGCAACGGCAACTAAATTCAAGGACCCCAGTTGTAGTCAATGCCTGATGTGAATTTCCGCATTCCTATAGCCTCAAAAACCCAGGGACCTCATCAGGTGCAGTGTTTTTGAACATGATGCCATAGGTCTCCGACTCCGGCTTTGTTAGCCTCGAAGTGCTTCAGTTTTCGCCGCACAGCAGTACAAGAAACCACTACACCCTGATACTGAACTGTAATGCAAGTACTGTAAATAGTGAGGAGTATAGTTTTCATCATGTGCCACAACAGGACACCTTTTTGAATGAATGTGCAAGCTTCACGTGTGTATCACTCCGCGCTGGTTGCACACTACGTGAATGACATACACCAGCATGTTACTCCGAGTGTTCATCAGTACAGCAATCTGAGTGCGTCAGATTCCACTGAGCTCATCGGTGACTCTGTGATGGACAATTTCGCTGCAGATGTGGAGGACCAATTGCATAATAAGCTGTCGAGCAACTGCCGAGACCACTTTGACCTTCTGCCGCAACAACAGGTCTCGCATCCCTCCACGCCGGGCTTCCTGCTAACGGATTTCGCTCCCCCTCCAGCTACTATGAACACAGCCAGCACATCTTCTTCCTCTCTACCGCAGTCATGACACAGAGTTCACTTTGCCTTGCCTACTCCTGCGTCCGCGAGCAACTGCCAGCATTCTTCGACTGCCAGTTCGTCGAATCTACTGAAACTTCCAGCATTCAAACCTGTGCACCCAGAATTCTGATTGAACCTGGTCAAGCAAACTGTCAGTGACTGTGCACTTGATGACAATGCCCTTTTGACGTGCCTCACGAATCACCTCCATGACCGTGTCAACTTAATTTATGACCTGGTTAAGTCACCTCCTCCAAATGAGAAGTACGCTATGGCTAAACAAACAATACTGGAACATGTCTCCAAGACTAGAAGAGAAAACATTTGACAGCTCGTCTATGAAGAATGCCTCAGCTACAGATCTACGTCGCAGCTGTGGCGATGCCTTAGACTTCTTGTCGGTGAATGCGACATGCCAGACATCACACTCACTGAGATTTGGATGGAAAAGCTGCCTCTATCTGCCCTAACGGCCATCTTCGCCTATGAAGATAGACCAAATAGCCTACGCTTGTGTGCACCTTCACGTTCACACAAAAACAGCACATCTGATTCTCCAGAAGATTCTTGGTCGCCTCAGTCTGACCACTTGGAGGAGCAGACGTCCGCCCATAAATACTGTTTCTTGGGTTAGACAGAGCAGCAATCAGTCGTAGAATTAAGTTGCTTTAACATGATATTTATAGTCGCAGACCACATTTCGACCTTTTCTTTTTCTTTCTTCATTGTTATTTTGAAACCCGTACAAACAGGCAGGCCTTTAGCAGCATGTTACGCCGCTCTTCAGCCATAGAATAGACAAATAAACAACAGAAAGAATACACATAAGTATATAACGGTCGGTAATAAAACAGTAGACACATAAAGACAAACACGGAGCTGTTCACACTCAACGATAATCCACACTACAAATTGTTGACACAACGCACAAACAATGAACATGTCGATGGCACAGGTGAACAATGGAGTGCGACAGTGAACACTGAACACTAAACATGACAGCACACACGAGACACTGATGGCAATGCTCTTCGGTGCGTGAATGTCCACGTAGCATGTGCGAGTCCGGGGACCTGCCAAGAGGGGAAGAAGGGTGAGGGGGTAGAAGGGAGAACAAAGATGCCAATCGCTGAGGAGATGGGAGGAGGAGTAGAGGGACAGGGGGAGGGAAGCCCGAGGGAGGAGTGAGGAGAAATGGAGGAAGGAGGGAAGAGGGAGAGAAGGGAGGGAGGGTGCCCAAGGAGCAAACACAGGAAGAGGGAGGGAGGATCAAAGTTGGTAGGAGGGGTAGTTGGAGGGGAGGAGGGCATCATCAGGGAGGGGGAGCTGGCGGAAGCCACCGTGGGAGAGGGTAAGGAGGGTGGAGACATGGAGAGCAGGTTGGATGTGGGAATAAAGGCGCAGCAGCGGGAAGCAGTGGGAGAGGAAGAGGGAGACAAGTGTTTGAGGAGGATCAAGTTTTTGGGAGGTGTATTGGATCCGTATCCGTTCAAGGAAACGGAGGAGTTGAGGGAACGGAATGAGGTCGTACAGAATCCGCATGGGGGAGGGGAGACAGATGCGATAGGTGAAGCGGAGAGCATGGCGTTTCAAGGATCTGTAAGGATTTGTAAAAGGTAGGGGGGGCGGAGAGCCAGGCAGGATGGGCATAACAGAGGATAGGGCGGATGAGGGATTTTAGGTGTGGAGTATGGTGGAGGGGTCCGGACCCCACGTATGGCTGGAAAGGAGCTTGAGAAGATTGATTCGGGAGTGTGCCTTGGCTTGGATTGTCCGGAGATGGGGGGTCCAGGAGAGGCGACGGTCGAGGGTGACGCCAAGGTACTTAATGGTGGGGGCGATGGCTATAGGACGGCCATAGATGGTGAGACTGAAGGAAGGGATGGTTTTGCCTACAATGATCGCCTGGGTTTTGGAGGGATTGACCTTGAGCAACCACTGGTTGCACCAAGCGGTGATCCAGTCAAGATGTGATTGGAGAAAGTGTATGTTATGCTGCAGGGTGGGGGCGAGGGCAAGAAAGGTGGTGTCAACGGCAAACTGGAGAAGGGGACGAGGGGTGACGGTGGTGGCATGTCTGCCATATACAAAAGGTACAGAAGGGGGGAGAGGACAGAGCCTTGGGGCACACCGGTGGAGGAAAAAAAGGTGTAGGAATCTGTGTTATGGATGGTGACGTAGGAAGGACAGTGGGAGAGAAAGGAGCCGATCAGACGTACGTAGTTAATGGGAAGGGTGAAGGTTTGGAGCTTGAGGAGGAGACCTGAATGCCATATATGGTCATAGGCATGTTCGAGATCCAGGTAGAGGAAGATGGCGGAGCGACAGGAATTTAGCTGGTTGAAGAGGAGGGCACCCTCCTTCAGGAGACGGTCAATGGAGGGGGCGCCCTCGGAGAAAACCCGCATAAGGCAAGTGGGGCTGGCCGAGTTAAAAATGTGGTGTACCGCCCGCACCTCCAGCGAGGGATGCGCCTCGAGCTCCGGCAACACCTCCCCTTCCGTGATTGTTGGACTGAGCCGAGTGATCACGGCGGTGAGGGTTGGTGGGCGATGCGGGACTTAGGGTTGGCGGGTAGGAGATGAAGAAGGATCTGGGGTGAAGGAGGCATTGGGACCAAACTGGGTGATGGGGAGACGAGAGAGGATGTCAGTATGGAGGGTGGGGCTGGGGGAGAAGATGAGAACTGAATCCCGTCTGGGAGTGAGGAGTGAGATGGGGGCACCAGGGAAGTGTTGGTGGAGGAGGAGGGAGAGGTTCGTGGCCTCTAGACGGGAAGGATCGGGATGGGAGATGAGGTATTTGTATAAAGAGGGGGGGGAGGGGGAGATGGAGGAAGCAGGGCCAGGTGAGGAGACATCCATGGCATCCTGGGGGGGGGAGGAGGACGGGGCAGAGCCTTTTTGGGAGCGGAGGGGGTGGTGGGGCCACTAGGGCATTTAACAGTGGCTGAAGGGTGGGTGGTGACATGAGGGATGGGAGCTATAGGGAGGTGGCAGGAAGTGGCAGGTCCCGGCATAGACACAGCAGCCGGCGTCAGAGATGGTGATGGTGAAGGCGACGGTGATGGCGACAACGACGGCGATGGTGGTGGCGATGGCAGTGATGGCGAAGGCGATGGGGAGAGCTGGGAATGGGCAGTGGCCCGACAGGCCACCACCCTATGCTGGGGGAGTGGGGGGAAAGGATCACAGGGAGAGGAGCTGGAGGAATAAGCTGGGGAGGGGGCGACAAAGAGCGAGGGCGAAGGGAGAGTTAGAAGAGGAGAGATGGAAAGAGGAAGGGGTGACTGGGCACACCATGTGATGGTGGTGGTGGCTGCGGGGGGCGAAGAGTACACAATGGCAGTGGTGGTAGTAGTGACAGTGGTGGTGGGGGCTGACATGATGACAGGGATGAGCGAAAACAGCACAGGACGAAAAGGAGAGGAAAAAACTGGGGACAGACGAAGACTGACGAAGACTGACGAAGACGCACAAAGACGGAGGAAGACGAGGACCAGAGTCTCACGCTGCTGGCGCTGGCGACGGCTGGTAGGAACGCTGCAGCTGCTGCTGCCACGGATGGGGCCGGGGCTGCTGCTGCTGCTGCTGCTGTTGCTGGAGAGCTGTCTGGCTGGACCGCTGCTGCTGGCTGGACCGCTGCTGCTGGCTGGACCGCTGCTGCTGGCTGGACCGCTGCTGCTGGCTGGACCACTGCTGCTGGCTGGACTGGTGCTGCTGGCTGGACCGCTGCTGCTTGGCTGGACCGCTGCTGCTTGGCTGGCTGGCTGGCACCTCAAACCCTAACGCTTTGATTATTGCTGGAATGGCACAATCGAAGGGCGGTATCCTTCCGAATTACCGCCGGAGATGCAGATTTCGACCTGTGTCAAATACAAGAGTATACATTAAATACCAGTGCGGAATTTTAGCAGTTGTTTGTGCTCAAATGAATGCTTACACAGTTCAACCATTACTGTCATAAAATTATATGTTGATTTCACAGATCACATCGGTTTTGCGTATGGCGCCCTCTGTGAGCTGCGCCTGAAGTTTACAGTTTTGATGACATTTTTTGTAATATTTATGTTGTATGGTAACTAAGTAGTAACATGAAATTATTATGAGTAAAACTATGTAAAATTACAATTCTTACTTTTTCTCATGTCTGTAAAGTGCTAGATGTTTAAAACTGCTATAGCACGTAACAGTGACAGTTTACGCCTCATGAGCTAAAATTAATTATAAAACTGATATGCCGACGTAAAGTACATTATACGAAGTATTGCATATTTTATCGTGTTGGGACCTGTCTTAACTTAATCAGTTGTTACTTGACAAAAGATATAACGTGAACTTTATTTACAAAATGCACTTTGTTGGCCGTAGTAGCGCTTGTAAGCATCATTTCAATATGTCACACTTAGTGGCCGAGAAATAAGAACAATATGATAAAGCGTGATCATTTGAACACTTATTATGAAAAATGACAGTTTTACTTATTAATTGTTGCTAATAGTTATCCTCATGAGTCTGTGTTTTAGTCTAATGCAATAAGTTATGTAAATATAGTGTTATGAAAGTGGTACTCGTTTAGATCTTATGCAAGTGGCTGCTACACAATGGGACGAGGTTGCGACTGATCTATGAGATCCCCTGGGTCGAATTTTTTCACTGCTTTCAAGTAGGCAGTTTTCGTTATGACCTGATCATTGGTCAGATTACACTTAGCATTTCTTTGGTGGCAAAAGATCTCCATCTACTCAAGAAGATCGAGGAGTCCACCCTTCTTGTCTCTATGTAGCAACCTTACATTTGACGTTGTGTAGTTGACAATAAATGTGCTGCCAGACTTGATTTCTCTGCTGCGTCTTTTCTTTCTAGAGCAACATGTTCCTTAAACCTAATTTCCAGTCTCCTCCCTGTCTCACATACATAACATGCTCCAGAATCAGGAGAATCAATTTTATAAACCCCAGATGAACCTACAGTTTGTTGTAAGATACAACTTTGAAACAACAAATAATTTAGGATGTTGTTGTAAACCGCCGTGCTCCTACCCAAATTTCAAGTGGCGCCACCTTCTGCGAAGTAAAAAAAAGGCGCTGTCCCACGCTCCATTCTGTGTCCAACACCAATGATTTGACTCTGGCACAAACTTTCTCATGTTTCCTTACTTCCATCTCGTCTTGCTACCGAAAAGATCCGACTACACAAAACTGTCCTATGTGCTGTAAACTCATCTAGTTTGTCGTGCTTAGGTTCTACTTCATATGCAGTGTCCTCCTCGCCCGAGTGCAACCTGAAGTGGTCCTTCCTGATGGCTGACATCGACGATCCCATTTTGGGCATCGACTTTCTACAACACCACAAAATGTGGTCTGGGAATACAGTGTTCTACCACCCTACGCAGGGACACATCCTGTGTGCTTCGTCGAGTGTCAATACTACTGCTAAGCAGGTCCACCTGGCTAGGAAGTGTAATAACCCCTCCTCCGAGCGCTCGTCATGGACCAATAAGTCGCTCACAGAGCGTGTCGAGTCTACATGCCCGCTCTTGGAACAACTTGAGCTACGCCATCGCTTCAATGACTTAAGTAATGAGTTATCTTCAGCATGGCAGCAGCTAGCAGCAGACTATGCCTCGGCAACACACAAGGTTAGTCGGTGCCACTACAGTGTTCTCGCGCCCAGGTGCATTTGTGACCGTGTGCCACATAAACTGTACAGTGTCCGCGCTCCCGCCAGCTCTAACTTTGTTAATACGAGCGCACATTCATCCCTCTCCTCACTTGGGCAGCTAGCTTCCAAGGCGCAGGCTAATGTTTTTGATTTACTGCCATCAGCTGTTCATTCGCGCCCGCTACCGCCACCAAGCTCGACAGCGGCACCTTCGGTTACTAATAAACAGTGTACAATCTTGTTTCACGTAGCTCACTTGTTTGGCACTCCCAGCCACCCACGAGTTGGCACTTATGCAAACTTTCGCCGTCCGCGCCACAAGCCAGCCTAGCGGCCGCCACGCACGCTATATCACAGACAGTCGCCTCGTGTACCACGTCACGCGTTTCAGTGGGTACAGACGGCACCGCCCACAAACTTCGCTTGCGAGACGGACCGCCTATCTCTTGCTGACCAAGCTGTCTTAAGCCAGAACTCATGAGAGTGGCTTGCGAACAAATAGACAATCTCTTAACAGCCAGCACCATTGAACCAGCTGTCGGATGCTGGGCCTCGCCTATCCACTCGTCACAAAAAGCGACGGCACCTGGTGTATGGTTGGCGACTATACTAAGTTGAACTCTCGTATTATCATAGACAAGTACCCGGTTCCTAACGTCGCAGATTTTAACCGTGCTCTTGCAGGCGCCAAATATTTCTCGGTAGTGGACTGTAAGAGGGCCTATCATCAAATTCCGATGGCACCAGAGGATATCGAAAAGACAGCTGTTACAACACTTTTCGGCCTTTTCTAGTACGGGTTCATGCCCTTTGGCCTCCGAAATTCTGCACAAACTTGGCAGAGATTCATAAACAAGGTGTTGTTTCATCTGATCTTTTGTTTCGTTTTCTTGGACGACATTCTTATTTTCAGTCCTACTTTGCAAAACAACAAGGAACATTTGCAGATTGTTAAATACACTCTTACCGCTGCCAGTGTTGAACTGACTAATAAGAAGCTCCAGTTGCACCAGACTTTGGTAAGATTCTTAGGCTACATCGTGTCAGCTAAGGGCCTCACTCCTCCCGAGGATAAAATCAAACCTGTTTTGGATTTGCCAAGCCCTCACTCGTGTAAGGAGCTGCGCAGGTTCGTCGGAACAGTCAACTATTATAGGAAGCACTTGCCTGCTGCAGCCGAGGTTCAGGCTCCCCTAACAGACGCCCTTCCTGGCAAAATACGACCGGTATCCGCCTGATCCCCTGGACCCGTCCCATGGAACAAGATTTTGACAAACTGAAGCACCTACTAGCAAACGTATTGACTGTTGCCCACCCACATCTGGACGCTACATTTTTTATTACCGCGGATGCCAGTGGTACTGCAGTAGGTGCTCTCCTCAGCCAAACTGTCAGAGATACTACCTCTCCTTTGCATTTCTTTTCTAAGAAGCTCAATGGCGCTCAAAATAAGTACTCAACCTTTGGTAGGGAGCTCTTGGCAGTTTACGAGGCTGTGAAACACTTTCGTGCCAAGGTTGAGGGTAGGGACTTCTACATTTTAACCGACCATAAACCTTCGGTTCTTTAGAACCCCCCCCCCCCCCCCCTGACTGACATTCCACCTAGACGCTTCTGTCATTTGGACTTTATATTGAAATTTACCTCTGACATACGATACATCAAGGGTGCAGATAATATGGTCGCAGACTTTTTGTCTCGTGTTGGCAGTCTCGCAACTCTGACAGACCTCTCTAACTTGCCTCAGCTGCAGTCTGCCGACACGGACACTATGGACCTTATTTCAGATCACAGCTCGTCACTCAAACCTGTGCAATCCACCTTTCCCGGTGTCACAGGCGAGGTTTGGTTTGACGAATCAACTGCTACTCTGCGTCCCTTCACACCCAAACCTCTACACAGACAGGTGTTTGACAAATTACACAACCTAGCTCATCCAGGTGTGAGAGCCTCTACCAGACTTATTTCAGAGTGTTTCGGCTGGCCCAACATGCGTTGTGACTGCCAAGCCTGGGCCTGTGCCTGCATTCCGTGCCAACAAAATAAGGTTTGGCGGCACACATCGCCCCCACTAGGCAGCTTCACCGCTCCTCCCAGTCGCTTCCAGCACGTTCACATCGACTTGGTGGGCCACCTCACTCCCTCCGAGGGTTACAGATACATGCTATCTGTTATAGGCAGAACCTCTTGTTGGGTGGAAGCTGCCGCGCTACCCAATATTACATCCGAATCAGTGGCACGACCCTTCATAGACACTTGGATTTTACGCTTTGGCTGCCCTGTTTACTTGACGACCGACCAAGACCGTCAATTTAACTCTGCCTTGTTTTCTGAACTCTGTAGGCTGTGCAGCATCAAGAAAATTCATTCAACAGCATACCACCTCCAAAGTAATGGCCTCGTGGAATGTTGGCATAGGACGCTTAAGAGGGCCCTATCTTGCCATGGCCTCCTTTGGATGGAAGCCCTGCCATTCGTCTTACTCGGTATGTGTACCACTTTCAAGGAAAACCATAAAGGCTCAGTGGCCGAGTTCATCTACAGCCAGGTCTTACACTGCCAGGCGAACTTGTTGCTCCTACTCCAGTTGCCAAACCAACAAAACTGCCATCCTTGGTAGAACGGGTGAGGTTACACTGTAACAAGCTTCAACCCCCGGCCCCTTCCAGCCACACTCTGCTGCACACATATGTTCCAAAGGCACTCAACACTTGGGTAATTTGTGACGACACTGAAAAAGCCCAGTTACAGCCCTCTTACACAGGCCCGTACAGACTTGTCAAACGAACCAGTAACACAATGCACATCGTAATTAAGGGCTCAGTAACTACTGTCTCCCTCAACAGGGTTAAACCTGCTAGCATTGAGTTTTCCCCTACCGCATCCACCGTTGAAGAGACCACACTTTTGGCCACCCTCAGCCTTTTTCCTCTGCTCATGATTAGAGTAAACTCATGCCTACACTGGCCCTGTCAATGAGCCCACACTCATTACGGGGTTTTCCGCCTCCCATAGCAGAGGCCCCAGCTCCCAGGGCTCCAATATAACAGTTCCATCTTCATACGACAGCACACCGCACTTCTCTTCTAACCAGTGCAGCTTGCAGGTTCCTGCCACGCCCACTCAGACCTCACTGTCTGACACTCACCCCTCTACTCGCAGTACACTGCCCTCACTGTGCTACTGTTTCCCCACCCCAAGAGCTCAGCATGCCTCTCTGTTAGCAGGCACCACTTACAAGCTCATCCTAATGACATTTGTGGTTTATCTGTCATCGTTAGTGGTGATACCGCATTAGTGCTGCTTGCGTGTGATCATTCATGTGACTTGTTAGGTGGTGTGTCACAAGGTGTAGTGAAGCATTTCAAAATCTCTCGAAGTGCTACGTGTGGCAACCTACGTGCTTACGTTAGGCCAAGTGGAAAGGTGATCATTAGGTTCCCTGCCAATGACATCCTTCCACACCAGCACTCCCACACTGGCCAATGACTATGACAGCCGACATCACTTCAAGACTTCAGCATCAGCATTCCAGGGTTTTCTCCACGCTCTCCTCCCACATGGCCCGTGCTGTTAGACACGTAGGAACTTACTGTAACCCACTTAAACTCTCGTCAACCCCCCCCCCCCCACCTTCGGGTACGTATACCATACTGCAGGGGGGGGGGGGGGGGGCTGTGTGGCTTCAACCGATGGATCAATAGTACAGAACATCATGTGTGTATGATGTCTTAGAGTTGATCTTTGTTTTGTATAATTCTGGAACCTCAGTTCTGGCGTAGCCTTTGACCTGTATGTTTGTCGTGTAATAAAACTAATGATGATTAGAAGAGAGAACCGTGGTCATTACCTTACCACCTTGATATCTCCTTCAACTGTTTAAACTTATAATTCGATTTCACATTAGTGATGTGGTATATATATATATATATATATATATATATATATATATATATATATGTGTGTGTGTGTGTGTGTGTGTGAGCATTGTACAGTTGTATATATGATACTGGACAGGTTAAGAGACCATATTTAGAAGTAATTTTTACAAATTGATTTTTATATTAATTTGTGGTGAGGAAATTATCTATCTTAAACAAAACAGTCAATGCAAATCATAGAATTTTACGGTTGTACTTATGCTATTGGACAGGTCAAGAGGACATATTTGCAAGTAATTTTTAATTAATTGATTTTACATTATTTTGCAATGAGGAAATTATTTATCTTTAACAAAACATAAATAAAAATGTTGTATAGTAAAATACAAACAACCAATACAAATGTATTAGTAAAATAATCCAGTATATTTCATATACATGCACAGCATATAATTTTCAGACCTAACTGAACATTTATTATAAAATTGTTTACAATTTTAACCTCTTTCAAAAAATGATCGATCAACTGCATAAAAGCATTGGTCCAAGATATATTTTTTTTTACTTACGTGTGAAGGCTCTTGGGTTCTTGATTTCATTTGGTAAATTAGTATACATTTGTATCCCAACATTTAAAACACTTTTTTTGTAGCAGGTAGCTCTGGACTGAGTCATATGTAGGTCAGATTGCTGCCTTGTTGCATAGTTATGAATATCTCCATTGAATTTTAATGTGCAGTCATTGTTTAACAGGTATAAGTTGACAAATGAGATGCTATTATAAATGTAAGCAGAGGGCAGTGTCATTACGCCATTTGTTTCGAAATGTTGTCTACATGATTCATTATGTCTTAGATTACATATCATGCGTATTGCCTATTTTTGCATTTTGAAAATATATCTACCCCAAGGTGAGATCCCCCAAAATACGATTCCATGTTGTAATGTAGAGTGGAGGTAAGCATAATATACATGTATGAGAACAGATTTTATGACTGATTTCTTGAGTATCCTTAAAATGTAACACACAGTTGATAGCTTTTTTGAGGTATAATTTGTGTGAATCTCCCACTTAAGATTTTGTTCAAGCCATATGCCAACAAACTTGACAGCGTCCACACATGCAAGCTCTTGGTTATTTTGAATCACATTGGGCATTTCTTGTTTTTGGGATGAGAGTCTGTAGTTGATGTACGTTGTTTTCTGTATACTTAAATCAGTTTGTTCTCGTAGAACCATTTGCTGAGTGACGGAATAAGTGGTTTAATTTTTTGGTTGTGATCCTCTGTATCAGTACCTGTTATTAATATACTCACGTCATCGGCAAATAGTGTGGTATGTCCTATCGCAAGCTTCGTGCTTATGTCATCAATGTATAGCAGAAACAGGATGGGTCCCAGAATTCAGCCTTGTGGCCCACCATATCTAATAGGCATTGTGTCAGAGGAGTGGACAGTACATTTATGGGTGGTTGTATTCTTTTCTCAAAATTAATTTCAACTTTTTGTAATCTGTTTGGCAGGTAAGATTCTAACCATTTGTTTGCAATTCCTCTTATACCTTTATTTGCTAGCTTCTTAAGGAGTATGGTATGGTGAAGTACATCAAAGGCTTTGGATAAATCTAAAAAGATACCAGTAGTGATTTCCTTACTATCCAGTGCTTTTACAGTGTTGTTAAGATAATTATAAATAGCTGTGGTAGTCATATTATGTTTTCTAAAAGCATGCTGGTTAATAAGGATAGTTTGTTAGTAAAGTCTTCCAATTTGGTGTAAAATAATTTTTCAAATATTTTTGAGAATGAGATGAGTTGTGCTATGGGCCTGTAATTGGCTACATCATTCTTAGGGCTCTTTTTGTGAAGTGGGGTAGTTTTAGAAGTCTTTAGTAGGTCAAGGATAACTCTATTTGTAAAGGATGCATTTATTATGTGGGTTAGGGGTTATACAACGGATTCTCCACATTTCTTTACAATTAAAACAGGAATGTTTTCACTACCACTGGAGTACTTATTCTTTAGTCCTTTTATAGCTGTATGTACTTCAGTATTAGAGACTTTGTGAAGAAACATTGATGCCTGTACTGGTATGGTTTCAATTAGTGTTTGGTGTTGAGTATTTGGTCTGTGGCAGTTTTTCTTTATCAGGTTTGCTGCTATTGTGCTAAAATAGTCATCAAAAACATTTACTATTTTGCGTGGATCTGATGTGACTACATCATTTAGGTTTAGTTTTAATGTTTTGTTTATAACATGCTGTTTACTGTTTGTTTCATTTTTTACAACTGTCCACAAGCCTTTCATTTTATTGTTAGATTCCTTTATAAATTTATCATTGTATAATTTTTTTGCTTGTTCTACATCTATATTTATATTCCGCAAGCCACCCAACGCTGTGTGGCGGAGGGCACTTTACGTGCCACTGTCATTACCGCCCTTTCCTGTTCCAGTCGCATATGGTTCGCGGGAAGAACGCCTCCGTGCATGCTCGAAACTCTCTAATTTTACATTTGTGATCTCTTTGGGAGGTATAAGTAGGGAGAAGCAATATAGACGATACCTCATCCAGAAATGCATGCTCGAAACCTGGTGAACAAGCTACACCACGATGCAGAGCGCCTCTCTTGCAGAGTCTGCCATTTGAGTTTGCTAAACATCTCCGTAACGCTATCACGGTTACCAAATAACCCTGTGACAAAACTTGCCGCTCTTCTTTGGATCTTCTCTGTCTCCTCCGTCAAACCGATTTGGTATGGATCCCACACTGATGAGCAATACTCAAATATAGGTTGAACGAGTGTTTTGTAAGCCACCTCCTTTGTTGATGGACTACATTTTCTAAGAACTCTCCCAATGAATTTCAACCTGGTACCCGCCTTACCAACAATTAATTTTGTATGATCATTCCACTTCAAATCGTTCCGCATGCATACTCCCAGATATTTTACAGAAGTAACTGCTACCAGTGATTGTTCCGCTATAATATAGTCATACAATAAAGGATCCTTCTTTCTATGTATTCGCAATACATTACATTTGTCTATGTTAAGGGTCAGTTGCCACTCCCTGCACCAAGTGCCTATCCGCTGCAGATCTTCCTGCATTTCGCTACAATTTTCTAATGCTGCAACTTCTCTGTATACTACAGCATAATCTGCGAAAAGCCGTATGGAATGTCCGACACTATCTACTAGGTCATTTATATATATTGTGAAAAGCAATGGTCCCATAATCCTCCCATGTGGCTCGCCAGAGGTGACCTTAACGTCTGTAGACGTCTCTCCATTGATAACAACATGCTGTGTTCTGTTTGCTAAAAACTCTTCAATCCAGCCACACAGCTGGTCTGATATTCTGTAGGCTCTTACTTTGTTTAGCAGGCGACAGTGCAGAACTGTATCGAATGCCTTGGAGAAGTCAATGAATATAGCATCTACCTGGGAGCCTGTATCTAATATTTTCTGGGTGTCATGAACAAATAAAGCGAGTTGGGTCTCACACGGCCGCTGTTTCCGGAATCCATGCTGATTCCTACAGAGTAGATTCTGGGTTTCCAAAAACAACATGATACGCGAGCAAAAAACATGTTCTAAAATTCTACAACAGATCTACGTCAGAGTAGTAGGTCTATAGTTTTGCGCATCTGCTCGACGACCCTTCTGGAAGACTGGGACTACCTGTGCTCTTTTCCAATCATTTGGAACCTTCCGTCCCTCTAGAGATTTGGGGTACCCAGCTGTTAGAAAGGGGGCAAGTTCTTTCGCGTACTCTGTGTAGAATCGAATTGGTATTCCGTCAGGTCCAGTGGACTTTCCTCTGTTGAGTGATTTCAGTTGCTTTTCTATTCCTTGGACACTTATTTCGATGTCAGCCATTTTTTTCTTTTATGCGAGGATTTAGAGAAGGAACTGCAGTGCGGTCTTCCTCTGGAAACAGCTTTGGAAAAAGGTGTTCAGTATTTCAGCTTTATGTGTGTCATCCTCTGTTTCAATGATCACTTTTCTGTAGATTGCAAAATAGGTCTTACAATATGACCTAAACTGATCATTGACTTCATGGTGTTTCATGTGATTTTTTCAGTCACACTTTTTTTGGCTGGAGATCCTTATCCCTTTTGTTACCCATGAGTTTGTGTGTTTCCGATTTTCCTGGATTTCAGTGGAAATGCAGTATTGAAGTGGTGGAGAAATGTTTCATGGAATGAATTAAATATGTAAATTACATTATTTTCTTCATAGACCTCTGCCCAGTTTTCAGCCCTTAACAGATAGTTAAAAAGCCTTGTATTATCATCATTGAATTGCCTTTGCATTTTAGTTTTTGTGGGATATTGTCTTATGCAATTTAAATTCGCCTTTAGTATTTGGACTTCATGGTCCTTGTGCTGATGACTTTGAGTGGTGTAGTTTGTCTGCGTTTATGAAAATCTGATCTAGAGCTGTTTTTGAATTTTTTGTGGTCCTGGTTGGTGTGTTTACAGTTGGGGATAGGTTTAATGAATTTGTAATATTCAACAATTCACCTTTGTTTTTTCCAGGTGTGAGTAAGTCAATATTAAATTCTCCACTTATTAATAGATTTTTGTTTAGTGAGTGAATTTTTGTGAGTATTGCTTTGAGGGAGTGATTGGAGGTTTGGATGTTCCCATCAGGGGCTCTATATACATTCAGTATCAATAGGTTATAGGCTGTTAAGATAGTTAAGGAGAATTAAAAGTCTGTTTCTATTTGCATATTATTGTACTTTGCTAGGCTTATTTAGCTTAAATTTTTTTTGACATAGATTGCTGTACCACCTCGCATACTCTTGTTCTGACAAGAATAACCAGGTAGAGTAAATTCGCCATGTGGCATTTTTCAAATTTTGTCTTCTGTTAACCAGTGTTCAGTAATACAGAGAACATCTAAGTGTAGCTTTGTTTTTTGGAAGAGGTCTATTTCCAGTAACTTATTACACATTGACTGCACATTATGGTGTAATACTTTAAAGGATAATAGTGACTGATTTCCAGTGGAATGATTTTTGACACCACTCACTGGGTTTTATTGCTTATATTGGAAATATGATGTTTCCAACTTAAACAACTGTCAACAGTGATCCCTAAAAATTTAGCACTTTCAACTACTCTTACATCTAGCTCTTGCAAATTTGTAGTTAACTTATTTTTCTTTTGTTGTTCGTAAATAGGATTCCATTACTTTTCTCATAATTGAGAAATTAACCTATTCACTTCAAGCCAGTGGGTGATCATTTCAACTGTTTTATTACTTTTAATGATGGCCTCCTATAAGCTCAGTCTCACAGTTATGCTTTTTGTGTCATCTGCAAAGAGTATCAATTCACTGTCTATGTTGCAAGTTAAATCATCTACGTATATAAGGAAAAGGAGAGGTCCAAGAATACTACCCTGTGGCACTCTATGTTTTGTATCTTGCAGTTCTGACAGCTGCTTCCTTTGATTGTGTAGCACTTCCTCAGCTTGTTTCATGTTCTACATAAATGACTATGATATCAAGAGCAGTTCCTCTAATTCCATAGTGGTGTAGTTTCATTATTAATATCTGGTGATTGATAAGATCAAAAGCTTTAGATAAGTCACAGAAGACACTAACCGGGATTTGGCCTTTGATCTAGGCCTGCAGAGATTGTATTAATAAGTTCAAATGCAGCTGACGCTGTAGATTTTTCCTTCTGGAACCCAAACTGCCTACCATTTATGATAGAGTTTTTATTAAAAAATCCCATTAACCTAACAAATACTATTCCTTCTAGGATCTTTCACAAAATGGGAGGGAGGCAAACTGGTCTGTAATTATCTGGGCACATATGGTCATCTATTTTGGATAGTGGTAGTACTCTGGCAATCTTAATCCTGTCTGGGAAGATTCCTTTTTCAATACATGAGTTGACTAACTGACAGAGGGGTTTAGCAATTTCCCTAGTAGCTAGCTTCAAAATTTTATTTGACAGGCCATTTACGTCTGTGGATGCTTTAATTTTTAGTTTCTCTATTATTTTTCTTATCTCTTGTTCAGTTGCCAGATACAGCTAACATGAGTTACTAGTTGACTTATGTTGATTCTCATTTAGTTTTTGGGCTTTCAGAGAATCACTATTGTTACCCTGTGTAAGTTGTTGCAGATGCTGGTAAAATATTGGTTGAAAGTGTTGCTAATGATCATTGGATCTTCTGTTACAACATTATTGATTTTTAGGCTTAAGCTTTTATTTTTATTTCCTGATATCTTTCCTGTTTCTTTGTTTATTATCATCCAAGTGATTCTGACTTTGTTGGGAGCTTGTGTAGTAACATTTCCATTATACAGTTTTTTTGCAGCTATTAAAGATTTCTTGTAAATTTTTTATAAGCTCTATAATATTCAACAAAATGAACAGGCCTGCCTGGAGCTTTCCAAATTGCATGAAGAAGTTTCAACTTTTTATAGGATACTAATAGACCTTCTGATAACCATAGAGATTTCCTCACTTTTTATTTATTGGTTTAGTTTTGGCTGGCGAACTCTCTTCAATGATTTTTAAATAGATATCTAGGAAACTGTTATATTTATCATTAACACTATTAGATAAGTTCATTTCTGGCCACTTTTAATTTTGTAATTTTATCATTAGGTCTGTTATGTCAGAACTTCTCATATCTCTGTAAGGGCTAAAGCTGAGTGAATCTAATTTCCCTATTTCTTTTATTATTACTGTCTGTGAGCTGTGATCTAATAATTTCACATCTTTTATAAGGCAATTATATCTGCCAAACTGAATATTTGTAACTATGTAACCAACGGCAGTTTGAGTGTACGTACCTATTCTCGTATAGTTTTGAAATGTGTTATGCAAACTATACATTATAAGTAAGCTCTCTAGATCTGTTTTATATTTTGATTCAGATAGGGAGTCAATATTCAAGTCTCCGCATAAAATTAACTTGTTATTCCAAAATTGTGGTAGCAGCCTATCAAGGTTTTTTATGAACACACTTAAATCACCCCTGGGAGCTCTGTATAAAGACATTGTTACATAGGTTACATTTTGCAGTTCAATTCTTATACCACTACACTCAAAATATTTTCAGTTGCATACCTTTCCAATGGAATTGCAGTTACAGTGCATGAGATGCCATCTCTAACAAATATGCAGCTACCACCATTTTTTAAAATTCTTTCTGCAAAAGTATGATACTAACTTATAATTGTCCCAGTTTATACAAGTTATTTCATTGTTTTTTAGCCAATGTTTAGTTACACAGAGAACAGGAGGTCTTATACCACTGATTTCTATAGCTACTTGTAACTTTAAGAGTTTGTTTTTGATTGATTGAATGTTTTGATGTGTAGTTATTAATGTATTGACTGAGGTATTTACTCCTCCTGTACTTAACTTTTTGTCTTTTTTATGGCACCCATTAGAAAAAAATCACTTAAGTGAGCTGGAGTTACTGCGTTCCTCTTCTGTAGCAGAACCATTGTGGGCTCTTTTGATGCTGAGCACTTCACTTCTAGTGAGGCTGTAATCTTCCCTCTCGGCACTAGAACTGTTGTCGTATTCCTCTTCTGTTGCTCATCATTAGATGGTGGTTTTGATGTCTTCTTTTTCTGCTGCAGAGGATTATTTGATGTTTTTGATGTCAGATTCACTTCTTCAGTGGCATTGGATTGGTTTATATTTTTTGTATTGTTTTTCATTTCTTTTGTTTCCTCCAATGGAGAATGACTTTGTACTTTTGATTTAGAGTCCATTGAATTTTTCTGTGTACTTGAATTGAGAGGGTAATGCCAACAAAGAATCAGCTTTTTATCACAGGATTTTTTTCAGTCTTTCTGACACAATATTGGCTATTTGTTTGGCTATCACCTGTTTCCCCAAAACGTTAAGATGTAGGGCATGCACAGTATGAAATCTTCGAACAATATTGGTAATGTCTATAGTCACCATGTGTCTTAAATGCTTACATACTCCTCTGCAATTTCTTTGTTCACACAGGACCATTTTGGTAACTCATATCTATGTGAAATATTGCATTCTACCATTAGTCTTTAACATTAATGAGGAGTAAATGTATAGAAAAGAGAAAGAAACTTTGTGATATCTATAGTAGGAAGATGGTGGCTTCCAAGAAACAGTGTAAAGATAAAGTCAAATTGTCCAGGAAATTTTGTGCTGAAAATAGGGTTAAACTTCAGAACCAAATTGATCAGATTAAAAATGATTTAGAAACTATGTGTGCAGTAGTGGCAGAGGAAAAACTGGTAAAAGTAAATAAAAATGTAGAGTCAAACTTAGATGAAATGGAGAAAAAGGTGACAGAGGTAAAAAATGTAAAGCATAGAGCATGTAGTGCCCCAAACAGTCCTTCATTTGTTAGTTGAAAGAAATTTAATAATTATTTTGAACCATATGTGGAAGTGCATCCACTCGATTTCATTAGGGAATGTAATGATTTGCCTAAAACGTGGATTGAAAAAGAGAAAATGTCATTTCTGAGAGGTGTTTTGAAAGGGGATACTTATGGATGGGCAGCTCAGGTAGCTGATAGATGTACTTCATAGCATAGCTTTAACAAAGCATTCTTAGATGAAACTTGGTCCAAAGCAAAGCAGCAGAGAATTTAGAGTGAATTTTGGGGAGTAGAGAGATTTAACTCTAAGAAGGGTACTGTGAAAGGTTTCTGTCAGTTTTACATAAGCAGACTGAAATATCTGGGAAAGAGCTAGGTAGTGAATCAATAATTATGGTTTTAGAATCTAAGTTGCCTCAGAAAGTTAAAGATTTTCTTGTTGCTACCCCTAGAGGTAATATTAGTGATTTTTTTAATTATGTTGAAAAAGTGGAGAGGGTGAAGCCCTCAGTGGAAGATTGTAGTAGAACTTTGATGATAATAATCAATCAGGGAGAGAGTTTGAGGTAAATAGGATGAATAGAACGAATTCTAGTAGAAATTCAATGAAGCCACCTAAGATGGCGGCAAGTGATGTTGTTCAGTCATGTGAAGTGTGCAAAAAAGTTATTAAAACGACAGATATAGTGCTAGTTTGTGGATTATGGTGTAATAAATCCTTTCACAACGAGTGTGTAGGCGTTAGTTACAGTGAAGCTCGTACAGTAGCGTGTTCTAAAGACCAAATTAAGTTTCACTGTGTATCCTGCGAAAAGATGTTAAGTAGCGAAAATTTACATGAACCTGAAGTGTAGAAACACAAAAGTGATGTTGAAGTGAACGGTGACGTAAAATTATTAGAATATTCTCAAGTTAACAAATAAAATGTCGGAAGATAACCTATTAATTAATAAAAAGCTGGATACAATTATCAGTGCTGATTCTAAGACAATAGAATTGCGGTCTCCAAAATATAACGTAAACATATGTGAAAAACCACTGTAAACGGTGCTGACTCATTTGAAAGTGGTTATAGCAAAGTAAGTGAATTTGTGCAGGAAAACATTGGTACTGCAAACGATAAACAAACAGATTTGGCGGCAGTAAACATAAACACCATGATGCGGGGACGTGTGGCTTCACCGCTTCCGGTCATTAACGTGCGGTGAACCGGCTTTATTGTCGTGCTCACGCACTGTGTTCAAGGGAGAGTCTTGGTGACGGAATGACTACAGCAGTTTTTTATTCCTTGGAAGGCTTACACTACGTTACAAGCGCTTAACGTTCGTCCGTACAGGCGTGTTGCCCTAGCGGTACGGCTCGATCACGGATCCCGGAGGGTGTACACTCCAGTGATGAGCCGTGGCGCGACCGCGTGGACCGAGCGAGTAAAGGCCGTGTCGCCGAATGTCCAGCTCCTGGCGCGAACGGAAGCGCCGCGATGTCCGCGGAAGGGAGGAAGGCACCGCCGAACGGAAGGTGGCACTCAGCGAAATGAGCGGCTGCGTTTCAAACAGCGCGTACGCGTTTGCGGGGGAGACGCGTTGACTCGACGCACGTGGTCCGCGACGGCGAAGGCGGTGGAGCGGAGACGTTTGTCGCGTTTCGTTGACCGGCTCCCACTGTCCACTTGCTTTGTGGTGCGCGACACACCGTTGCCAAAATTCGGCGTAGCGGTATCTCGCGAATGCCGGGCGTTGCTTACTTGTGTCAGCCGTGGCGTAGTTCAGCCCTTCGCGCGTTTGAACGGTGCGGCCGCCACAAGCATATTGTGGTTAATGTGCTGTGCAATTCGACTCACACATCCAAAACAACTGTCGGTGATCGAGAAAACGGCGCTGATGAATGCTGCATTAATGTAAGTAGTGGCAGAAACTGTTCAAATCCCTTTCTACAACAAGGAAAACAGATCATTCCAGACGTAAAACTCCAACCGTAAACTGTAATCAAACTGATATCGTGGAATCAAACGAGTGATTTGATGTAAACAATGTATCGGTCAACAAAACAGGATCTGGCTTTAATAAAGACGAAAACAGTCTCTACAACTCTGCAGATTCCTCATAAAATAATCTCTCACCCAACACAGAGTGGCGTGTAGTAAGTTCTAGGAAAAGAAGTGTTCGCCATAGGGACAAGAAAACCCCAACAACTTCTGCAGAACAACAAACAAATAACACACCGCTAAATACAGCTATACCATGCAAACTGCCACGACAGTGACTATCAGATCAACGCCTTCAACAAATTCCATCTCAGTAGTTGGAAATTCAAGTGTTAGTGACAGGAAAAATAAAATAATAGGCACTGGTGATGACCAAGGAATGCTGTATGGGGAAAAGAGAGCATGGTTTCATTTAGGAAAGGTGAAAAGTGGAACGACAGCAGAAAACATAATTAACTTTTTGAAGAAAATCCTACTAGGTCATAGCAACTTTCACGTAGAAAAATTGGAATCTAAGGGTGTAAATAGTAGTTTTAAGATTGGTGTAGACTTTAATCTAAATGACAAGCTAATGGACACTGCTGTATGGCCCAAAAATGTTGTAATTAAGCGTTTTTTGTTCCGGAGACCAACCATTATGCCAATAAAATAGATTATGAAGTTAAAAACAAGGATCACTGTACAAAAATGTTGCTAGTACTGAAAACCATACGCCTGTAATCATTGCATGTGTTGGCGTCAGTTGCGGAAGTTTTGAATGTAAAAGTTGTCGAAAATAATGTTATACAGTGTCAATCTTGCAAAAAGTGCGTGAAACCTGTTAAAAGTGGCTTCGTGTGTGTCCAGTGTAACTATAAATTTCATTTTCGTTGCGGAAAGGTTGATCCTTCCCTGAGAAGCGACGATAACTGTGCGACTATGTGGAACTGTGCGGATTGTAAACAAAAGGCTGCATCTCTTAATGATCAAGAAACGTGTACTTGTGATGTAGCAAGGAAGACCGACAGTATAAAAAAGGAAAACCTATCATATCTTAAAATCATTGGACTCTTGCAGGATGAATTAAAAAAACTGTACGAGAAATATGAAGTAAATCCACACAAGTCAGAGCAATGGCGTGGTAAAACAACGACCAAAGATGTGAAAATCGGTGCTTCATCTTCCGAAAATGATCTGTTGTTAATTATTGCTGAGCTACGAGAGGAAACAAAAATTCTGAGTGATGAAAACAGAAGACTCAAGCTTAAATTGGAAGAGAGTGATCATCGGCTATGTCTTAATATCTCCAAACCCATGGAAGGATTGCCAGAAAGTGAAGCTACGACTAAAACGGCTCTCAACAGGCCTAGCAGTAAATGGGTTACTGTAAAATCGAAGAGGAGCTCTTACAAACATATTAACAATAAACATAGGCAGGACATTCTGTTACCATTAAATAACAAATATAATTCGTTTCAAAACACAGATGACATAGAAACTGTATCAGCATACTCATCTGATAATGTGGTGCAGGACACTCAAAACTTAGCGAACAGCGAAGTAAGGTACAAGAAAAAACGTAAAATTAAGATTTACGCCAGAGGATTAGCAGCTATGTTAACGGAACGTGGACCTCGTGTGATTAACGAGTTTGAAATACAAGGTGCTGTTAAGTCAGGAGCTGGTCTACGAGACGTTGCAACATCCATCAAGAAAGAAAGCACAGCCCTCACGGACAGAGACTTTGTAGTGGTAATGGCCGGAGCAAACGACGTCAGCAGAAATGAAAGGAAGATAGCTACTTCGACACTGAAGAAGACTCTCGAAGTGTTAACCCACACCAACGTGATTGTTGTTAATGTTCCTCATCGACACGATTTGCCCCAGTGGTCGTGCGTGAATAAGGAAGTGGAGCAGACCAACAAGGAGTACAAAGCTATCTGTAAGCACTTTAAGAATGTTTCCTTAATTAACACCATTAGTTGTAGCAGAGAATGGCATACCAAGCATGGGCAACATTTCAATAAGCTAGGTAAATGTGTTTTAAGTGATACAATTCTCGGAATAGTATTGGATAAGCTAGAGAAGGAAAAAAGACCAGTAATGTGTTTGGATTATGTTTTAACTGAGATGACAAAAAACTTGTATGCATAGACCAGGCTGGGTGTTCTAGTAATGGAAGGACACAACCTCGTCAACTTTCATGCGGTAACACTAGGTCATGTCAACTAAGAGAATATACAGAAGAAGAAATGCCTAAAGTTGGGTTCAAAATATGCTACCTCAATATTCAGGGTATGACAGATAAAAACGTAATAGTCAACGAATTTTCAAATGAAAACGTGGTAGATGTTCTCTGTTTAAGTGAACATTGGTGTAAAGAGGATGAGCTTGGGTACAAAGTATTGGAGGATTACACACTACTAAGTTACTATTGTAGAAAACAGCACTTACGTGGTGGGGTAGCAATATATACAAAAACACCTCTTGCACCAAACTGTGGCAGGATGGATCTCAATGGCCTTTGTGATGAAATGCATTTTGAAATATCAGGTCTAGTAATTGAGAGCCTTAAGCTAATGGTAGTAGTAGTGTACAGGCCACCTAGTGGTGACCCACATATCTTTCTGGAGAAACCAAAATGGAAAAAATACAATATTGTCATTGGAGGGGATATCAACTCAAGTTTTGATGTCCTGCGGGACAGAAAAACTGTGACAGAGCTCCAAAATGTGCTTCGACAATTTAACCTGTACTATGTTAACTGCAAACCCACCAGAGGCTCATCCTGTCTTGACAATATATTTACAAATATTAAGAGAACTTGTATGTCCACTGATGTAATTGGTTTCCCTTTCTCAGACCATGATGCAGTATATCTTAGTCTTAATAATGTAACTTCAGACTGCACTAAACGAGAATCCAAAATTGTGATTACTAGACCAGTGAGCAAAGAGAGGGTGGATAGGTTTAGACATGCCCTCACTTATTTCAGTTGGGACACACGTTTTAATAGGTTTCAACACTGTTCAGGTGATATTGTTTTCACCAAGTTTTTCTCCGTATTCTTAAATATATTTGAAAATAACATCCCTCTGAAAAAATGTACACTGAATATTAGTAGTGATTACAAGAAAAGGAAAACGAAGGAATGGTATACTCCACAGTTAGGGCAACTGAAAAATACTGTCATGCTGTATTCTAGTCTGTACAAATCCAGTAAATCAGAACTGCATAAAGAACTCTATGCTAAAGCTAAATACAAGTATAGGAAGGCAATAAATGAAGCAAAGAAACTGCATAACATAGTAAACATTGAAAAATCTAACAATAAATGCAAAAAGGCGTGGAGTGTAATAAACTCCATTGCACACACTAAATACAAAGAGGAAATCGCCATTACCCCAGAAGAATTTAATAAATATTGCATCCAGTCCATTGAAGAAATTAGTAGTTCAATAAACAAACCCCCTGAAAATGCACTTAGCATTATGGACAGCTGTTTTGAAAAGCTTCCCCCGAGCACCTTCACTTTCACAGAAGTGAGCCCAAATAATATCCTAAAAATTGTAAAAAATTTCAAACCTTCAGTTAGTGTTGATTACTATGATATGTCAGTTAATTTGTTGAAAGATGTTATTGATTGTGTGATTTATCCTTTAACCTTTTGTGTTAACAAATGCCTAGTTGAAAGTAAGTTCCCTGACATACTAAAAATTTCTAGAGTTTTGCCCATATATAAAAAAGGGGAAAAGAACTGTCCCGCTAGTTACAGACCTATATCCATAACCCCAGTTTTTTTCAAAAATTTTAGAAACAATTATGTATGAGCAAGTTAGTGTCTACTTGGGTAAACTAAATATAATTAGTGATAAACAGTTTGGATTTAGAAAAGGTAAATCCACAACGGATGCAATGGACTCCCTCGTAAAATTAGTCCTGGATGTGTTCGAGGCTAGGGACTATGCCCAGGCTACATTTTGTGACCTGAGCAGAGCCTTTGACTGTGTAGACCATGACACTGTGCTGAAAAAGCTAGTTTACTATGGTTTTGATGACAACAGTATAAATATGTAATAATAATAATAATAATAATAATAATAATAATAATATTTATTCAACATCGAATAATCAAATACAATCCCTAGAAATAATACAGTTTCAGGACATCATATAGATTATTCTTCTGAATACGTCAGTTTATAAATTTAAAAACTAATGGTTTGTTTGTATTAATAAATTTTACATTTGATGCATTTTACATTTGGTAGTATACAATCACAATATTACAAATATTGTTGTTATCAACATCGTATTAGTTGCAAGTTACTTTAAACTATGAGCTTGACATACTTATGAAGCACTTTTCATATAGATATAGTACTCGTCTAAGGAATAAAAAGGGTTTTCAATTAGAATTTTTTTTAGCTGATCTTTTAATTTGTTACTAGGAAGGGTTGTGAAACTTTTTGGTAGGGCATTAGCTAGCTTCAGCCCAGCATAAAGTGCATTTTTTTCATATAAAGCTGTTCTGTGGCTATTTACATGGTATCTGAACTTTTGCCTTGTATCGTACTGGTGCAGGTCACAGTTGAAATTTGGATTTATTGTTTTAACGAGCAATATGACTTTCAATATGTATAAACCTATAATGGTAAGCACTCCTAATTTTGGGAACAGATTTCGACATGATTCTCTGGGTTTGGCACCACAAATAATTCTGATAACTTTTTTCTGTAGTATTAATAATGTGCTTAGGTTGGCTTGAGTTGTTGCACCCCATATTTCTACAGCATAGTTTAAATTTGATGAGAATAGTGCATGATAAGCAGTTTTTAGTACACCCATATCCTTACAATATTTGCTCATCATATTTATAGCAAATACATTCTTCGACAGCTTACAGGCTAAGGAATCGATATGCATGTCCCATTTGAGGCTGTCCTGGATTGTAATTCCCAAGAACTTTGTCCATTTTTCATTTTTCACAATGTCATTTCCTATGGATAATTTCATACCAAATTCTATTTGTTTCCTTGTGTTAAATTCCATCATTGCAGTCTTTGAAGCACTTACATTTAGTTGGCTTTCATTAAAATACTTGACTATTTCATTAGTTACACTGTTGCACAGCACCTCCAGACTGTCATAGTCTTCGTGTCTACACACAATTGATGTATCATCTGCATACAATATTTTTTTACAGTTAGGGGAACAATACTGTATGTCATTAACATAAATTAAGAAAAGAAGGGGTCCCAAGACAGAACCTTGAGGCACTCCATATTCGATATCAGTAATTTTAGATTTGAAAGACCCACTTTTTGTTTTGAGCAAGACAAATTGTTTTCTATTGCACATATAGGATTTTATTAGATCATAGCCAGTTCCTCTAATACCCAGGTTCCATAGCTTGTCAAGTAATATGGTGATGTTGACACAATCAAAAGCTTTTTCTAGATCAAGGAACACTCCAGTTACATACTCCTTATTCTCTATGGCAGTTATTATTTTGTCTATTAATTGTGCTGCGGCTACTGAAGTTGACTTGCTTTTCATAAAGCCATTCTGATTTTCAAATATTAAATTGTGTTGACTCAGGAATGTCATTAATCTAGTATAAATAACTTTCTCAACTACCTTAGAAAATGCAGGTAAGATTGAGATGGGACGGTAGTTCTCAATTTTTGATTTATCACCTTTCTTGTAAATCGGGGTTACTTGTGCTATCTTTAGACTATCTGGGAAACAACCTGATGCAATTACATCATTTACTGCTGTGGCCATGGCATCAGATATGTTATCTATGCATCTTTTCAGTGTACTGATAGACAATCCATCATAGCCTGCTGATTTTGTATTTTTTAATGACCTTACTATGGTTTGGATTTCCTTGCTATTGGTTGGGGCCAAGTATATGCTTTGTTTGATTGGAATGCCCTTATATCTATACTGAAGATTCTTAAAATGGTCATTGACAGATTTTCCAACAGAAGAAAAGTACTCATTAAAAACATTTGCAATCTGACATTGAAGTTTCATGATACGCCCTTTATGGTTTATAGTAAAATCACTAGTAGATCTGTCCTTACAATCCCTAAAGCTATTTATTACTTTCCAAACAGCTAGTCCAGTGTTAGTAGAGTTCCTTAACATTGTGGCTACATATTTACTTTTAGTTTCTAGCAGCAGATCTTTATAATAATCATGATAGTTCTTAAATTCTACCTTTAGTCTATTATTATTGTTATTATTTACCATTGCATATTGGAAAAGTCTAAGTTTCTCTCTTGCTGTTTTTACTTCATGATTTATCCAGTTTTTTTTTTGTCTCTTTTTGCAGTCATTTACTGTAAAGGTAATTTCTGGGCATGAAATACTGAAGCAATAATAAAAATCTGATGCAAATTCACTGAAAGTAATGCTGTTTTTTTCACCCCATTGTAAGCTTTTCAGCAAACTGTTGAGATCTTTAACATTGTCATCATTGGTGATTCTTTTTGTTACATATTGTTTCTCTTTTCTATTGACATGAGGATTTTCAGCTTCTATCAATACCTGTATTGCGTGGTGTTCAGAAATGGCAAGCTTCAGAACTGATGCACTGCATGTAAAGTGGGACATGTTAGTTATAATGTTGTCAATGCATGATTTGATACTATTGACCTCTCTAGTGGGCTCATTTATCAGAAATGTTAAGTTAAACTGTGCTAGTATTAGCATTAGTTTTTTAGAGATAGAGTCATTGGACAACAAGTCAATGTTTATATCTCCAGTTAGTATTATGTTAACCCAGCCATTTTTACTGCAGTGTTTGCTGTCAATGTCAACAAGCAGGTCGTTAAGAACATCAAAGAAAATATCTAGGCTACCAGATGGAGGTCTATATAGGCCTATAATAATTAAGTTCTCTTTCCCCCACTTATAATTAATTGCTGCTAGTTCTATTATTCCCTCAATGCTGAAAGCACTTACATCTATTACACTATAATTACTACTGCTGGTAGCAAAGATAGCTACCCCACCACCACGTTTCTCTTTTCTACTGAAGGCAGAGCAAAAGATCATGGAGAGTGGCTTACATACACTGATTAGCTCATCTGTGTACCAGTGTTCACTTATAACTAAAACATCTGGGTTATCAATTGCTGCAATGGTATCCAACTCATTGTGCTTATTGCTAAGACTTTGAAAGTTCTGCTGAATTAATTTGAATGTGAGTTTGGATTGTTGAACACTTGATGGGGGTGTCACCCTACCAGGCTGATTGTTTTTAAGACTACAAGGGTTCCGCTGTATGATATTAGGGCTGAGTTTCTCCTGCTGGACCATACAGGGAGATTTAGAGCTACCAGGCTGTCCAGCAGGGCTTACAAGTTTCCCTGGCTTGTCAGCAGTAGCTGTTTGTGTGGTAGGTCCTGTTTGGGTGGGTTGTGCCATTCCATAGCAATGCACTTATTTACACTGCTTTGTGTATTGTTTCGTCTGATTTCATTAATAATTAATTTACTCACAAACTTTTTACCTCTCTTATTCATGTGCATACCATGAGTTGTGTGCAGGTTTCTTTCTAGTTTACTGATGTTTACCAAAGACACATTGCGAAATTTATTACATATTGTATTAAGCCTAACATTTGTCTTTTGCACTTCCAAGTTCACAATAGATTGGTCCATTAGATCATGTCTATGTGGAACGTTAACAACAATTACTTTCGTGCCAGTCAACTTACCGAGTGTTATTTTCATGTGCCTGATAGCGTCATTTGCTTGGTTTTTAGCCACATCATTTGTACCACCGATGATAACGACATAATCATTTGCTGAGAAAGATTCACTATCTTGCACACACGGCTTCACCACAGCAGAAAGAGGTGCACCAGGTTGAATGTGAGCCACAGTTGTAAAATCGTCTTGGATATTCACGATGTTTTGAGCTATTTCGCGACCATGACTGTCCCCATATATAAGAATTCGGCCCTTCTTGTACTTCTGGTTCTTCTCGCTTCTACTGCCGTTTTGGAATAGTTTCTTGCATACATTTTCATGGATTACACTGTCATTTCTTTCACGGACTTCACTGTCGTTACATTGAACTATTTGCTTATGTTCACTCACTAGGTTAGCATTAATACATGAGTTTGGGACTTGGCGTTTTTTGAAATTATCACTGGCAATTTTTTTACAGTTTGAACGGTTGTTTTTAGTTTGCACGGATTTTAATGCTGCAACTTCCGCCATCGGTATTTCGTCAAGAATCTGATACCTGTTTTGAGTTACAATAGTCAGAAAGCATTCCTTTGTTTTTGATTTAGGCCTACTACCGTTCAACAGGCACTTCCGATCAATTTCGTTCACCTTTTTATTTAGTGATGTAACCTCAGCTTTTAAACACTGAATTTCACGTATTAAATCTTCAACTAATGCTGAGAATTCGCACTTACAGTCACAACTTTTTGCATTTGTAATTTTACCTGAGTTTTTAAGGCAGCACTGAATGCAGTTCCAGCTTGTCGTAAATTCGTTGTTTTCTTTCACTGATGAGTCAATTTTAGCACATCGAAAATGAAACGAATTGTTGCATTCCCTGCATGTGATTCCAGTTTTCAACATTTTTGCGCACTTTCTACACTTTTTATCGTCTAAAGAAGTGTTTTTACACGAGCTAAGAACCGTTTCACTACTACTTGCCGGTCTTTTCTAGAGAATCGTCAACAAGTTGTGTGCATTGGTAGGGAGAAATCAAATTTGGTTAATGTTAGGTACGGAGTGCCTCAAGGGTCGGTGCTTGGACCTTTACTGTTTATACTAATGATTAATGACCTGCCCTTATTCATAAATTCTCACTCAATATTGTATGCTGATGACACAACTTTTCTACATAAAAGCTCTGATCTAGGTACACTAAAAACACTGACTGAAAATACCCTTGCTCAGTCCTCATTATGGTTCAAAGCTAACGGCTTCCTACTAAATGAAAACAAAACCCAGACACTTTACTTTAGCCTCAAAGAGATTCCCAATTACCAAGAATTAGAAACTGTTAAATTTTTAGGTGATACTATTGACAATAAATTAACATGGGAACCACACATTAAAAATATATTGGCTAAGCTTTCAAGAGTCATTTATCTAATTAGAAATTTAAAAAGACATGTCCCCAATGACTATGTGAGATCAGCACATTTTGCCTTCTTCCAAAGCATCATCTCTTATGGAATCTTACTGTGGGGAAGTAGCTGTCATGTAAATGACATTTTACTTTTACAGAAGAAAGTGATCAGAATAATAACGGATTCTGATAAAACAGAACATTGTAAACCTCTGTTTATTAAATAGCAGTGTCTTACAGTAATAAACTTATTCATCTACAATGTTTTATTGTGCATTAGAAACAATGTCTCTAATTTTGTGTTGAAAAATGATATTCATAGCCATAATACTAGAAAAAGAACATCTGTAGACGTACCATATCGTAGATTATCAAAATCGCAGAACTCCTACCTAGTTCTCGGACTAAGGATGTTTAATAGACTAAGTGCTGACTTTAAAGAACTGCCTGTAAATATTTTTAAAGCTAAGTTATACAAGTTACTAGTGAACAATCCGTTTTACACCATTGATGAATTTTTTAAAGATGAAAATACTGTATTCTAATGTGTACCTATTTTATGTTTAAACCAATTTACATCGATATAGTAGTTTATGTAGAAATATAAGCTCTTGACTTTGTCTATTGCTGTAACCAGCTGAATGACAATAAAATTATTATTATTATTATTATTATTATGTGCAGTGCATAAGAACCAATATGGATCTCCTATCATTTTTTATAGAAGAAATTAAACCAGATGTTTTATGTATTTGTGAACACTGGCTAGCTGAAGCAGAAAGTGATTTCTATAAATCTGTTGAATATTTAGACATGGCCAGTGCTTGGTTTCGAAGAACTGCAACCCACGGTTTTGTCTCTGTGTATGCCAACAGAGATCATAGCATCAAGGAAATTGATTTAAGCAGTTTTTGTGTGGATTTTGATCTTGAATTAGGTGCACTGTTATTAACAAATATTGATTTTGTTGTTGTTGCTGTGTACCATTCACCAGATGGTAACTTTGAGAATTTTATTGGACATATGGAGAACTGTTTGTGTTACCTAACACGCCTGAAGTCAAAAATCGCACTGTGTGGAGATTTTAACATACACATATTGGTGATGGAGATGCCAGAGAGATAGGGTCTTTGAGATTAATTACCAGTTGAGGGTTGTTTATTGCAAATAAGCTCCCAACAATGGGTGGTGCATGCCTGGACACCATAATCACCAACCTCAACATCTGGGATTATAAACTCAGTGTAGTTGAACCTATGATAGCAGATCACTGTGTGCTAGTAATGGAAACCAGTATGAGCAAACTGCAGATAAGCACATGACATTGAAACTACACATTCAAAAGATGATTTGTTAAAGAAGAGAGACTAAATGATCTCAAAGGAGCTCTGTCTTGTGTAAACTGGCAGTAGAAAATTGCAGAGTTAGTAGGCAGCGATTCTTTCCTATGTCTGTTCCAAACCTTAAAAGCAATATTTGATGACATGTTTTCGGAAACACCAGTGAAGAATCCTGTGGTCAAATCACAAGGCACGCAGAAAGTTATCAATGTGAAACAATGGTACACTCCCGAGCTCAATAAATTGAAGTGTATTGTAACAACGTGCAAGGACTGACTGAAATCAGCTTTAGACATTCCAGCTAAAGAATTACATCACCACAGCTACCAAAAAGCCAAAAAAGCTTATAGGATGGCAGTAGAGGAAGCAAAAAAGAAATATAATGATACATACATTAAAGAGGCCGAAAATCCTTGTAAAGCTGCCTGGAACCTTGTAAATGAGAACAGAAAGAAGACTACCTCCTGCTTAAATTCATGTAGCCCTGATGACTTCAATGAATATTTTGTCAGAATAGTGGTAAAGACAGTGAGTGAAATTCCACACTCTGACCTAGATCCGACTGCAAACATAAGAAATGCAGACAGTTGTAGTGTTGAAAACTGGAAGGAAGTACACCCTGAAGACATGATAAAAATTGTGAACTACAAACACTCAGAAAGTGTAGACATCTATGGCATGGTCTGCACACTGCTAAAGAAAATTATTGCAGAATTAGCTCAGCCACTAGCCATAGCAATAAACGAATGTCTATCTTCTGGTGTCTTCCCAGACTTTCGTAAACTGGCGCGCAGAGTACCAATATATACAAAGGGGGATCCATGAGAGGGGTCCAGCTTCAGACCAATCTCAGTGGTACCAATAGTAGCCAAAGTTACTGAGTCTGTGATGCACTGCAAGGTTCTGAATTACTTTGAAGAAAACAACTTATTCCAAAACACACAGCACAGATTCCACAGAGGGAGATCAACAGTGTCAGACACAGTGGACTTACTAAAAACGATTTGACAGAGTTTCAAAGAGAGAGAGGGAGAGAGAGTGTGACACTGACACTCTATGATCTCAGCAAAGCCTTTGACTGCATCTCACACACAACACTAATAGCCAAGTTAAGATTGTATGGTGTTGGAGGTGTTGTTCTATCGACACTCCAATCTTATTTGGAAAACTGAAAGCAGGTAGTATCAGTACACGGAGCAACTTCTCTTGAACAAAAAGTGGAACATGGAGTGCCCCAAGGATCAGTCTTAGGACCTCTCCTATTCCTCATATATGTCAATTATATGAGCTGTAATAGTCAAATGTTGCAGTTTGCAGATGACACTAACCTTATTGCCAAAGGACATACAGTCTCAGAAGCTCTTGGTGCATCAAATTTGATGTTTGAATAAATGAAAGAATGGTTCATCATAAACAAAATGAAGATCAACGAAGAAAAAATCCAACATTTGATATGCAGTCCAACCAACATTGAAGACCAAGAAAACATGGAGACTGTCAGGCTACTGGGCTTCGAGATTGACAGCAAACTCTCCATGAATGATCACACTGCATTTGTATGCACCAAACTTTCTCGTATGCTATACCTCATGAGGAAGCTGAAGAGGGTAATAACTGACCAGTTTCTCACAATAGTCTACCATGCACTCTTCCACAGCCACATTAGCTATGGACTGTTGTTGTGGGGACACTCCTCAGGCAGCAAAGATGTGTTGCTATTACAAAAAAAAAAAAAAAAAAAAAGCCATCAGGATCATATCCTCTAGCAAAAGACTGGACCACTGTAAGCCTATTTTCACCAAGCTAGGCATAATGACTGTTTTTAGCCAGTATGTGTTTTTCTGCCTCACTTATATAAAATAAAATCAAAGGAATTTTAGCATAAGACAAGAAATACATAATCATGACGTTCGCTGTAAGAGGAACATTGAAGTGCCAAGGTGTCGCCTATCAAGTACACAAAACATCTTTCCAACAGTTGCTCTATAAATGTACGATCAACTGCCTCCAGCAGTGAAATCCGTGCCACCTGAATTATCTCGGAAAAAAATTGATCAGGATTTGAAACAACATGTACTATATTCCTTGGAATGGACAAAATAATAAATATTGTTATGTTTTATATATAATTTTGGCTAAATTTAATCTTCTTTTTATGTTCTCAGTTAACTACACATTTAATTTTGTGTTTTACGGAAAGTACATATTTTGCCAAAATGAAACTTTATGTGTGTGATTTACATGGTCTTGTAAACATTTTGCTTTATGGTATTTTCATTTGCTGCTGTCAAGTTTTACTTTCCTGTTCAGTTATATTTCATTTTCTCTATGTTCTATGTGTTTTTGTGCACTGCATAAATATTTTCTTTTATTTGTAATATAAATTTTGTATATGGTGTTGTATAAATGTCAGTTGATAAACATTGTATTTGTGATGCAGTCTGTCCAGCCATGGCTGGTAAACGACGAGGATATGGTAATATAGTAATAATATAGTAATATGGTAATGATTGGGTGGAATGGGAGCAGAAATGGTAGGAGAAATTAAAGGAACAGAAATGGAGGAGGAGATACTAATTCTGGATCAAACCATTTAAACTAGATAAGCAGGTAGGGGAATCAACATTCTGTGTTGGATTCAATTATTTGGAGATAATACTTACCTCAGCTATCGGTCTCATTTTTCATGTTTCCTGAGGCAGTCAAAATCTTCTCCTATCCTATTTTTAATTTATAAGTGAATCAGAAAATTCTGTCTTTGACTTTAATGTGATGTTGTACATCAGGATACTTTAGTATAAGAATATTTAGAAAGGGTTTCTCCATTGTTATCTATATATACTATGTTGTGTTAGTGATAAGTAATGGAATCATAAGGGGATGGAAAAAAAACCAGCAGTGGTATTTGGTAAAAATCTATGTGTTTTTGTGTTTATTCTGGTTTTATGAAATATGATGAAAGTAAATTGGTGTCTTGGTTAAATAAATTCTATTAAACAAAGACGTATGGAAAACAGAAAATGAAAGGTATCAGCACATCTGGAGGAGAAGGTGCAGATTATCTGAAAACTATAATGAACATCTGAAGTAGTGAGCTCATGCATGAAATTAGTATAATTTAGTGCAGCAGCAGAGGAAATATGCAGCAAAAACCATCTCAAACAGTAGGCTTTAATATTAATTGCAATATAATAGAAGTGTTTGTGTTCAGTGCAGTCAGTATGTGGAGATAACTATCTACTTATAGAAGTGTGTCATGGTACAGCCTCTTCTAAAATTAAGGACAAAACTTTAAACATAATTGCCTGGAGCAATGTGTGAGGAAAGAATCAGGTCAGCATGTTATGGATTTCAAAGGATCTTAATAATATAATAATAATAATAATAGCTTTATTCAACATCGAATGGTACACTGCACATGTACATAGAAACAGTAATGATTAAACTTATTTGTACAATATGCAAGACACGTTCTTCTGAATACGTCATTAATTTACAACAAAATTACAATAAGATGTTTACTGATTTCTATTCACATAATTTCACAAAGCATTTGTTGTTCTTCATATAAGTATGGTACTCTTCTAATGAGTAGAAAGAGTGTTTTGATCTTCAGTTTTGTGGACCTAATGACAAGACAATTTTGCATATTTTCATTTCCTGTTGTTATATGGAATTTCTTTCTGTGAAAATGCACATAAAATACATGAAGTCTTTACTCAGTGAAATTTAGCAGCAATAATTTTGTGTAAAGTAGATGGCCATACATCTTGGAGTTCTTACACTCACTTCTCAATACCAATGCCCCTTACTGGTTTTTGATGTGGATAGTCAGGATTGCTTCTACCACTAGGCAAGACTAGGTGGCCATCTAGGGTGCTGAAATTTTAGGGGTGACAAAGGGTGCAAAAAGTTAATTACAAATCAAAAGAACTGAGGACAACACATGAAAACTGAGGACTGTCCTCAGAAAATGAGGGCTTCTGGTCACCTTAACTTAATGTGTAAAAGCTTAATAGGAGATCTGCATTGTTGTGCCATAGGTTGTTGGTGGTGTGATGGAGAGGCACTGATGGTAGTAAAAAAAAACAGGCAGTGTCAGTTTTCAGTTCTCACATAGTGGCAAAACACCTAGCAATGACCCTGCTGAAAATAAGTCATTTTTAGATTGAAAGTGATTTACACAGTCACAATACAAGACCCAAAAATAATTTTTTCAGGCCCTTGTTTAGGACTCAGAGTGGAAATATGCACTCTGGTGGGGGAGAAATGAACAAATTCAAATCCAACATAAAGGAAGAAATCAGGAACCCCAATTAACTCAAAATAAATCAAAGAAACTTACCTTATTGCTCATTAGCCACTCTTTCCACAAACTATCTAAATATCTAGATTCAGGGATTGAAATGTTATATGCCAGGCAGCAGTGATTGTTGTAAAGCTGCTTGACAAGCAGCAATGAAGTGTAAGTAGCACTCAGTATTTACAGAAGTAGATAAATATTGTCTTCAAAACTGTCATTGTAGTAAAGTAATCTACCAACATCTAATAGTAAACAGCTCTGTAGTATGAGGGGGCAGCAGCTTTCCTTCTAAGTTATGTGGTCAAATTTAGCTGTCATAATCAAGAATAATGTTAAGCAACATAGTAATAGTTCAGTGTTAGTTGAAATGTAACAGTCCATAAAAACCCACTTAAAATGTACCTTCTCCAGTCTAACTCAGGATCACACATGTAAACAAAAAGTCATAATATGTAATATGCCTGAAAAAAATTATAGCAACAAAACTAACTATTACATTGCAATTACATTAAAGTACAGAAGCACCGTAAATGATAGAAATAGTTTCTATGATGGGAGCCTCTAGTAATTAATAAAATATGTAAGTACATTATTTTAATTACATATTTGAGAATTTATACTCCAATAAAATCATGGAGACAAACTAATACAGTACTGTACTTGCTGTACAGGTGCAATCATACATTTATATATTTATTAGCAGTTTTTAAATCCTTATTTTAATTGTTATTTAATGAAAAAAGCATTTTAAACAATGCTGAGGATTGTTTGGAATTGTTTAAAAGGTATATGTAGTGTCAACCATGTTGGCAGAGGCAGGCAGTCTCGATTTGGTGTTTGAGTAGTAAGCACGTAGCTACTTCATGTATATTGTAAGTAGGTTGTGAATTATTGTAATATTTTTCAAGATGTTAATAAATAGCTTACTGAAATCAACTTCAATTTTGACATTAATTTAACTTAAGATTTGAATTTCACAGTTTATACAGAGAAACCAAGGACAATAGCGAAGACAGATCTGCACATTTGTACGATGAGTATGCGAAACCCCATTCTATAAAAATTTATGTAATTGCAGAGTATTAGATAGATACTTTACATTTAAGTGGTTGCAGACTATTAGATAGATACTTTACATGTGGTGGTTAGGAGCTGGGATGTAACTGTAATGCTGTGAACTAATCTCGTATTTGATTTCAGAAAATATTGTGGAACTCTGGAGAATTGGAAATACAACAGAACGTGAAGAGAACTACAAGGAAAAACAAAAGGACACTAGAGCATGACAAACTAAAAAGGGGAAAAGTCTGTGAGTACAAAATTTGCTTAATATTTGACTTCTTGGAAACTTCGGAATTATATTATTAGCATGGAGGGTAACAGGGAAGGCGATGATAATGGGGAGGTTAATGTAAACATGCAAAATAGTGTAGATGTTATTGATAACAATACAATTATTAGTGGAATGATCCAGGAAATGAATAACATGGGAGACAATAGTGATTACGATAACAGTAGTTTATCCTCTCCAATTCATGGATTTGAGTCAAATAGATCCCTTTGATAGATTAGTTCAGTTAATGGAAGAACAAAAAAGATCAATGGATGAACTAAAAAGATCAATTGGTGGACAGAAAACTTTTCTTGATTCTATAGATAAAAAATTGCACAAAAGAGAGCTTAGAAAGATGATGGGAGAAAGTAGACAAGAATAGCAGAAATGTGTCAACTATAGAAGGGGAAATTGTTACCTTGAAACAGGAACACAAAAAATTTGAAGATAGGTTAAATTCCATGGATAGTTTCGAAAAATCTGCAACTGCAGAAGTGCAACAATTAAAAAGAAATTTTCAGAAACCAAGAATAGTATACAGAATTTCACCAAAATTGTGAATGACGATTTTGCAGAGTTAAAAGAAGATGTAGGTACTTCTTTAGGCCAGATTTCAAACTTCCAAGAAATCTAAGATTCCATTTTTACTAGTTCTTTCAGTAATTACAACATGTTGTGGAACAATGTCAATATTAAAACAATTTCAGGGGAAGGGAATATAAATCCAGTTGATTTCATGTTTCAAATAGAAGATAATTTTGACAGTAAAATGAGCGATAAACTGAAAATCAAATTTTTTTAAAACTTTTAGATGGGGAGACTTTGTCATGGGTGAACCAAGCAATCAAATCTGAAATGTCATTTAATGAGTTAGAATGTACTTTCATCAACAAATTTTGGTCAGAAATTGGACAATCCAGAATTAAATCAGAATTTTTGAATGAGCCAAATTACAAACAGGGTAGTGGTCATATGAAAACCTTTTGTGAACAACAGTTAAGAACTTTAGTACATCTTGATAAACCACTTGATGAAATGATCCAAATAGATGCCTTAAAACGTAGATTGTCACACAGGGTACAGTGGTGTCTTGTCCATGGACCTGATGACATTATTGAACAGTTTCTTAGATATGTAGATAAATTGGACTTAGCCTGCAAAGAAATGTCAGGTATAATGACAGACCAGATGATAGCAGGAACAACAATAACAGAGTTCTCAGTAATCATTTTAACAGTGTTCCAGAAATGATGACAGGAGAAATAGGGAGAAAATGGTAATCAGAGACCAGACAACAGGACTTTTGAACCAAGAAATAGGTAGTGGGGACAAAATCAGGGAAATAATGGTAACAATTTTGAAAATAGAAGAAGTGGTCTGGTAAATTAAGACCTGCCTCTTTTGGAGCCTGGCGGAATGGGGCAAATAGACTTGGGGATTACAATCAGGCACATTGTGATAAATTCAGAAGGGGAAGGGGTAGATCAAATAGGACATACCAAAATTTTGTACCCAGAACGCAACCTGAAGTGAATAGAACGAAGTTTGATAAAGCATTTTGAGATTTTTTTTATCTAAAAACAAAGATGAATAAAAAACTAGAAGAAAATCTGAATTTAAATTCGAAGAAAACTATTTGACAAATTTCTTTGGCAGTAGTAATGCAGTAGTAGCTACTGATAGTGTTGAAAAGAGATTTGATGAAAATGTTGAGTGATTGTGGAATGAGTGAAAAAGCTGATACTGATATTGTATGTTTGGAAGTGGATGATCACGTACTTGGCAATGAAAGTGAGAATGACAGTGTAATTCCAGATGAAATTGCAGTATACAATAGACAGAAAAATGGGGATGTGGTATAAACAGAATGGTCACAGTGTTGAGGTTGTTGAAGAAATGTGTGAAGAGGGAAATGAGTTTGGTGCTGAAAATGATACTAATTGTGATGGTGGTGTTTATGATGATGATGATATGTTGCTTACAGAATTAGATGGTTTGGTATATGTGGGAGTTACAGTTGATGATTTTATGCTGAATGATTCTGCAATTCTGATGTATGTTCGAGTGATGAATAAGAAACCAGTGGAGAAGTGCCTGATAGTTTAAAGTTGCCAGTTGATGTTATTGATGTTCTGTATGAATGAGATGCTGAAAATGGGAAAGAAGATCTGATCAGTGATAAAGTATTAAGAGTAGTTGGTGACTATAGTAGCAAATGTCACTATGGTGATCAAAAGTGTAATGTCTTAAGTTAAATTTGTCAAAATGTGCATTCAGATAATGAAGTTGCTATGAAAAATTTGGGGCAGTCTCCTGGTAGAAATATGATTAGTGAATGTGTAGAAACTGTAGTAGAAAGTAGTGATTGTGATAAAGGGGTGAATTTCTGGGACACAAAAGAGGATTTGGTATTTGAAAATGAGGTCAATGAAATGGGCAAAGAAGTTGAACATCCATATATTGTAGTACAGATTAAAGACTGGTAAGGAAACTGTCTTCTAGATACAGGTAGCCCAATTACAGGAATATCAAAAAAGCTAAGAGACAGGATCAGAAATAATAAAAATTTCACAGAATTTCCAGTAACAGGGGTAACGATAAAAAGGGCAACAGGAAAAAGTAGTAAGTTGATTATCAGACAAGTCTTACTTCAATTTAAAAGTAATGATGTGCAGTTTATACAGGGATACTTAATAATTGATGATTTGAAAAGACGATATTAGGTATGAACTGGATTGTTAAGGAGAAAGTAAATTTTATCTGGGGTGAGATGAAAATAACATTTATTGAATCAAAAAGTGGAATTCATGGGGAAACTAGTGTTGTAATGGAAGATCATGATCTAAGTAGTCTGATTAGAGGAATGCAAGAGACTAACGGTGACGTTTATTGTGAGTAAGAGGAAGAATTTGGTATTAATGATGACAGTGTGGAATATAACAGTGAGCTGGTAGCTAAGAAAATGTCTGAAACTGAAAGCCTTAATGCAGAGAACAGGAGAGGGCTTGAAGATTTTCAGTGGGATTATAATGACATATTTGATGTAAAACTTGGAAGAGTAAAAGGGTATCAATGTAGGCTAAAATTGAAAGTTCATGACCCATTCTTCATAAAACTGTATGCTATCTCCACTTATAAAAGAAAGGAGGTAGGAAGAGAAATTCAGAAAATGGAAAGGTGGAAAATAATATAAAGAAGTTATAGTTCATACAATAACCCATTAGTGGTAGTTTCAAAATGAGATGGAGGTATTTGTTTAGTGCTTGACTCTAGACATCTGAATAAATGTTTGGATCATCCTGAAAGTATAGATGAACTGCTAAATAAGTTTGAAAATGTAAAACATATGACTAGCATTGACTTAACTTCTGGATTTCATCAGATTGAACTAGAAAGAAATTCTAGAAAGTACAGTGCATTCTTGTTTAATGGGAAATGTTTTCAAAACTGTATTGTTCCATTCGGTTTAAATGTATCTGTGGCAAAATTTATTAGGGAATTGGACTTTGTTTCGGGTAAAGAACTCTTAGAAAAGTTAATTATTTATGTGGATGACATTTCGGTGTCAAGTAAGATCTGGGAGTAACATATTCGAATTTGAAAGGAAATTGGAGAGAAAATGAGATGGGGGGGGGGGGGGGGGGGTGTACGACTTTGAAATTAGAAAAATGTAAATTTGCAATGAAACAATTAAAATTTCTTGGCCATTGCATAAATGAAAAAGGGATTTTTGCCAAATGGAGAAAAGATAGAGGCCATACCAAAGTCCCTAAGACCTAGAAATAAAAAAGATTTAAAGTCTTATTTTGGATTAATAAACTTCCATTGAAAATATGTGAAAATACAGGCACTTAATGCACCTAGCTTGAACAACCTGTTAAGAAGAAATGCAGTGTGAGATTGGTCTGATGAATGCCAATTACCCTTTGACAAAATTAAGAAAGAGTTGGTAGAAAGTGAAATCCTATATAGACCTGATTTATCTTTACCATTTTGTTTGATGACAGACATTTATGATTATGGGCCGAGGGTACATTTATTCCAAGAAAAGGAAGTTAATGAGGAAATAGAACATCATTCTACAGCATTTGCAAGTAGAACCTTACAAAAACATGAGAGAAATTACATGATAACTGAAAAGGAACTTTTGGCAATTGTATGGGGATACAAAAAATTTAAAAAATATTCGTTTGGGCAAGAAGTCGAAGTTTATACTGAACATAAAGCATTAACTTACTTACAAGAGTGGGAACTATCATGGGAGAATTACCAGGTGTTCAATGTTCTTACAGCAGTTAAAATGTACAGTTCATTTTATAAAGGGAAAGGAAAATGTAATTGCTGATGCCCTGTCAAGAGTGCCAGTGGGGAACGGAAATGATAGTGAAAACAATGGTCAAGGGAGAAAATTTAAAATAATGTATTTTAAAGATGTCAAAGAGGGAAGTGAAATTAGAAAAATCTGTAATTAATTGAGAAGATATCAAATTGGCGATGATCATGGGAAGCTTGTTAAAAGTTATCTAGGGAAAAAAGGCCATGAGAAAGTACAAGTGTACTAACAGGTCTTCAAAGGTATTCTATTTCATAGACACAACCCAGACAGTGATGCTTGGAAAGTCTGCTAGCCAGATTCTCACATAAATACTTTGATGAAATACACACATGAAAGCTTTGGACACTGTGGTGCATTGAAATGTACTCAAAAGATACAAGAATGTATATATTTTCATAGCATGTCTAGGAAAGTTAGGACCTTACTTTCCTGCTGTGATAGATGTCAGAGAACAAAAGTTAGTAACAGAACCAACAAGGGACTTTTACAAAATGTGGTACCACATAAAAAGTTGGATTTGGTAGGGATATATTTGTATGATCAACTTTCAAGAGCTAAGGAGGATTTCACCATATTTTTGTTATTTTGTATTTATTTTCTAAATATGTGAAATTTTATCCTTCAAAGAAAGCAACTAGCAAGAAAATAGCTGCTAAATTTGTGAAAGATTACATTATTAGAATAGGTATACCAAAAGCAATTTTATCTGACAATGGAAGTCAGTTTACTTCAAAATTTTGGGAGGAATTTGTAGAGGAATATAACATCAGACATATCTTAATATCATCCTATTCACCTAAATGTAACCCAACTGAATGGTGTATGAGGGAAATTGGAAGACTATGTAAAACTTACTGTCAGAAAGATCATAGCAATTGGTTAAATTATATCAATCATTTTGAAACTACTACGAACAGCTTACAATATACTTCCACTGGATTCTCTCCTTACTAGATAATGTTTGAGAACAGGCCATCTTACTTAAAGAACTTGTAGAGTTTCTAACTTGTAAAAGCATAATAGCAGCTAAAAGAGAGGAAGTAGTTAAAAGGACCATGGAAGATTATTATGGAAAAAGATAGAAATGGCATGACAAACAAATAAAAAACACAGAATTCAAAGTTTGAGATCTAGTTTTGACAAAACGTTACACCAAATCTAAAGCACTAAACAGAGAAATAATGAAATTTTTTGTTATTTATATAGGACCATTTGAAATCATTGAAAACTCAGGAATGTTACACACCTGAAATTATGTAGACAAACTTGATCATTCACATAACATCACAAGAATTGTTTTTCCTCAGGAGGTTGCAAGCTCTTTTTTGCAATTTGGGGGTGACAAACCCAAGGCTCAAAGCTGGTGGGACTATTTACTATTTTCTTTTTTATGTCACATTTTCTCTTACTTTTCTGTACAAACTGATTATCTTCCACTATCCATGCCATCCAAGAAATTGATAAGTCACTGCTTTATTAATATGTGGATAATCTCATTGTGCTGGTAATTTTATACTCTCATTATGCTGATAACCTTGTAAAGTATGTTGTAAACAAGCATCTGTATTTAGATTGTGGCAATCAGTGGAGATTGTCTGCTCAGACATTAGCCAGTAACGTGATGAGGGTTTGCATGCTGGCTGCTACCTCATGTGCATATTCCTTGCTGTGAGAGCAGAGTTCTCTTTGAACTGGGAACTTGCTGTATGTTATAGTTGAAAATTATTCTCCTCTTGTTGCTTGTCTTATATTCAAGATATTCATAACAATTGAGACTCAATAAATGTTACTCTCATTTACATTCCTTTCTATGGTAACTTGGAGAGAGTACAGCAGTGATAATGAGAAAATAGTTGTAGATTACAAGTTCATTACCTGTAGACCATACATAATAAACACAAGCAAATGGTGGTCTAGTAGTCCTACAAGACTCAGCTTCAAGATGTACATAACTATATACTTAGAAAATTACCACCATATTCACATAAATATTACACTTGTAGTGGGATATAAACAAAAACTTTGTAATATAAGTGAAGAAGAGTAGCTTTTCTCCGGTTGTGCATACATGATATGTGGTGATGGTATACAGCTTTTGATAGAAGATATCTTCTCACAGCTCTAAGATGACAGTCAATGACCTGCACATCATGTCAAGACTGGCTGTGCAATTTCCATTGTTTTGCCAAACAATCCATTGCTCTGGTCTGTACGAGTAGAGACAAGTTTCTTGTGATTAGGAATAACAATGAACTCATCAAAATTTGCGCTTCTGGTCAGCCAACTTGATCACTAACTCATGGCAGAGGTGCAGGACATTATAATGACTCTGCTGGCAACAGATGCGTACTTGAAGTTGAAGTCAGAACTGGTATGCCAAGTGTCTGCCTCTAAAGAGGAGAGAGTGCAGCAAGTACTAACACAGGAAGACATAGGTGGATACAAACCATGGCAGCACCTATACCACTTACGGAGCAAGGTTGATGCACACAAGGTGCCAGACATGTTGTTACACACATTATGGAACAGCAGGCTACTGGCACAAGTTAAAGTCATAATCATGTCTCCTGAAATGCCTTTAGATGACTGGGCACCCTGGGTGATCACATTCAAGAATGCTATTGTACCCACTTCCAGTTCTGACTCAGCAGTTATGTGTAACAACATTTTGGTGGAGACAAAACCTGATTATGACAGATTGTCAAGAAAGGTGACAGCACTTGAGCAATATCTGAATGAATGATGACTTGTTAAACAAGATTGATGTCCCAAGTAAACAACTGAATGAACTTCTCACTGATCATTATGCTAAAGGTGGTACCAACAGCACTCACACAGCCATTCGACATCCATAGTTCTCATTGTGATGACTCAACCTGCCATGTGAGTAAGTGAAAGTCACGCATCAATCAGAAGTTGTGCTCATGCATGTGCCTCTACCCACCTATTTCTGACAGATCACAAGTCACGGAGGAAGTTTTTAACTGATATGGGCTCTGACTTAAGTATTCTGCCACATGACAGGATGCATAAGTACCGACCGTCCACTACCTTCAGGTTGTCAGCAGCCAATGACTCCATCACTCAAACACATGGCGCGCAACAAGTGGACCTGGATCTGGGATTGCAGCATGCAATAAAGTGGAATTTCTTTGGCAATGGTGTGGTGGAACTCATAATGCGAGCAGATCTCCTGGTCCGCTACCACCTGCTACTGGATGTCACCAACGCCCACTTACAGGATGCCATCACCAGGCTGATGATGGCCCCGTACCAATGCCATACTACCAGCTGTGACATCCAGCTTATCCAGGCAGCAGAAGACCGGTTCACCAGTCTGCTAAGCTAGTTTCTTATGCTCACAAGGACTCTGTGGGCCCCCCAGCAGGTATGTCACATACTACCTATTACACTAACACCGCTGCAGGTCCCCCAGTTTTGTGTAGGTCTCTGTGGCTGGCCCCTGACAGATACATTATAACAAAAGCTGAGTTTGATACTATATTGGCTGAGGGTGCTATAGGCCCATCTGGCAGTGCATGGTCATCAGCTCTGAACCTGGTACCCAAAAAGAATCGTATGTGGTGGCTATGCAGGACTACCTTGCTTTGAATGCTAGAACCATTCCAAATTGTTAATCGGTACCACACTTGAAGGATTACAATTGTGCCTTAAGCAGGAAACAGGAGTTAAGTGCACTTGACTGAACTAAGGCATACATGAAAATCCCTGTGGCTGAAAAAGAAATTCCAAAAACAACAATAATCACACCTATCAGATTATTTGAGAGGTTATTCATGCCTTTGTCCTCAGAAACACTGCCCTGATGTGGCAGCAATTAATAAATTCAGTGCTATGAGGTTTACCACACTGCATTGCTTATGTTGATGAAATTCTCATTATTTTGAAGGCTGTAGAAGCCCATCAACAGCCTCTCACTCAAGTTTTTGAACACTTTGCTGCTCACAGTATCGTACTGAACATGTCAAGGTTTGCATTTGGCAGACCAGAGATAACCATCTTGGAACATTGAATTTTGTCAGACGGATCACACCCCTTACCTGGGAAAGTCAAGGTAGTATTTAACATTCCATGCCCGGTTACAATTTTTAACATTGCCACCTGCCATGAGCCACTGAATTGCAAGAACTTCTAACAGCTGTGTTGGTCGGTCCCAGGGCAAAAGGCAAGGCACTGTCGCAACAGCCACATCCAACAATCTACAAGTACAAGGCAGCCAAGAAGACTCTAGCCGAAGGTGTTCTTCCCGCATATCCTGTGAAAGATGTGTGGTGGTTGATGCTAGTCAGGTCACACTTGGCACAGCACTTCAACAGTATACCCATGAGATATGGCAGCTACTCGCCTTCTTTTTGTGCAAACTAATACTGTTGTTGTTGTTGTCTTCAGTCCTGAGACTGGTTTGATGCAGCTCTCCATGCTACTCTATCCTGTGCAAGCTGCTTCATCTCCCAGTACCTACTGCAAACTACATCCTTCTGAATCTGCTTAGTGTACTCATCTCTCGGTCTCCCTCTACGATTTTTACCCTCCACGCTGGCCTCCAATGCTAAATTTGTGATCCCTTGATGCCTCAAAACATGTCCTACCAACCGATCCCTTCTTCTAGTCAAGTTGTGCCACAAACTTCTCTTCTCCCCAATCCTATTCAATACCTCCTCATTAGTTACGTGATCTATCCACCTTATCTTCAGTATTCTTCTGTAACACCACATTTCGAAAGCTTCTATTCTCTTCTTGTCCAAACTAGTTATCGTCCATGTTTCACTTCCATACATGGCTACACTCCAAACAAATACTTTCAGAAACGACTTCCTGATACATAAATCTATATTCGATGTTAACAAATTTCTCTTCTTCAGAAACGCTTTCCTTGCCATTGCCAGTCTATATTTTATATCCTCTCTACTTCGACCATCATCAGTTATTTTACTTCCTAAATAGCAAAACTCCTTTACTACTTTAAGTGTCTCATTTCCTAATCTAATTCCCTCAGCATCACCCGATTTAATTTGACTACATTCCATTATCCTCGTTTTGCTTTTGTTAATGTTATCTTATATCCTCCTTTCAAGACACTACCCTTTCTGTTCAACTGCTCTTCCAAGTCCTTTGCCGTCTCTGACAGAATTACAATGTCATCGGCGAACCTCAAAGTTTTTACTTCGTCTCCATGAATTTTAATACCTACTCCAAATTTTTCTTTTGTTTCCTTTACTGCTTGCTCAATATACAGATTGAATAACATCGGGGAGAGGCTACAACCCTGTCTCACTCATTTCCCAACCACTGCTTCCCTTTCATGCCCCTCGACTCTTATGACTGCCATCTGGTTTCTGTACAAATTATAAATAGCCTTTTGCTCCCTGTATTTTACCCCTGCCACCTTTAGAATTTGAAAAAGAGTATTCCAGTCAACATTGTCAAAAGCTTTCTCTAAGTCTACAAATGCTAGAAACGTAGGTTTGCCTTTTCTTAATCTTTCCTCTAAGATAAGTCGTAAGGTCAGTATTGCCTTACATGTTCCAACATTTCGATGGAATCCAAACTGATCCTCACTGAGATCTGCATCTACCAGTTTTTCCATTCGTCTGTAAAGAATTCGCGTTAGTATTTTGCAGCCGTGGCTTATTAAACTGATAGTTCGGTAATTTTCACATCTGTCAGCACCTGCTTTCTTTGGGATTGGAATTATTATATTCTTCTTGAAGTCTGAGGGTATTTCACCTGTCTCATACATCTTGCTCACCAGCTAGTAGAGTTTTGACAGGACTGGTTGTCCCAAGGCCGTCAGTAGTTCTAATGGAATGTTGTCTACCCCGGGGGCCTTGTTTCGACTCAGGTCTTTCAGTGCTCTGTCAAACTCTTCGCGCAGTATCATATCTCCCATTTCATCTTAATCTACATCTTCTTCCATTTCCATAATATTGTCCTCAAGTACCTCGCCCTTGTATAAATCTTCTATATACTCCTTCCACCTTTCTGCCTTCCCTTCTTTGCTTAGAACTGGGCTGCCATCTGAGCTCTTGATATTCATACACGTGGTTCTCTTCTCTCCAAAGGTCTCTCTAATTTTCCTGTAGGCAGTATGTATCTTACCCCTAGTGAGATAAGCTTCTACATCCTTACATTTGCCCTCTAGCCATCCCTGCTTAGCCGTTTTGCACTTTCTGTCGATCTCGTTTTTGAGACGTTTGTATTCCTTTTTGCCTGCTTCCTTTACTGCGTTTTTATATTTTCTCCTTTCATCAATTAAATTCAATATTTCTTCTGTTACCCAAGGATTTCTAGCAGCCCTCGTCTTTGTACCTACTTTATCCTCTGCTGCCCTCACTACTACATCCCTCAGAGCTACCCATTCTTCTTCTACTGTATTTCTTTCCCCTATTCCTGTCAATTGTTCCCTTATGCTCTCCCTGAAACTCTGTACAACCTCTGGTTCTTTCAGTTTATCCAGGTCCCATCTCCTTAATTTCCCACATTTTTGCAGTTTCTTCAGTTTTAATCTACAGGTCATAACCAATAGATTGTGGTCAGAGTCCACATCTGCACCTGGAAATGTCTTACAATTTAAAACCTGGTTCCTAAATCTCTGTCTTACCATTATATAATCTATCTGATACCTTTTAGTATCTCCAGGGTTCTTCCACGTATACAACCTTCTTTCATGATTCTTAAACCAAGTGTTAGCTATGATTAAGTTGTGCTCTGTGCAAAATTCTACTAGGCGGCTTCCTCTTTCATTTCTTAGCCCCAATCCTTATTCACCTACTATGTTTCCTTCACTCCCTTTTCCTACACTTGAATTCCAGTCACCCATTACTATTAAATTTTCGTCTCCCTTCACTATCTGAATAATTTCTTTTATTTCATCGTACATTTCTTCAATTTCTTCATCATCTGCAGAGCTAGTTGGCATATAAACTTGTACTACTGTAGTAGGTGTGGGCTTCGTATCTATCTTGGCCACAATAATGCGTTCACTATGCTGTTTGTAGTAGCTTACCCGCATTCCTATTTTCCTATTCATTATTAAACCTACTCCTGCATTACCCCTATTTGATTTTGTGTTTATAACCCTGTGTTCACCTGACCAGAAGTCTTGTTCCTCCTGCCACCGAACTTCACTAATTCCCACTATACCTAACTTTAACCTATCCATTTCCCTTTTTAAATTTTCTAACCTACCGCCCGATTAAGGGATCTGACATTCCACGCTCCGATCCGTAGAACGCCAGTTTTCTTTCTCCCGATAACGACATCCTCCTGAGTAGTCCCCGCCCGGAGATCCGAATGGGGGACTATTTTAATTCCGGAATACTTTACCCAAGAGGATGCCATCATCATTTAATCATACAGTAAAGCTGCATGTCCTCGGGAAAAATTACGGCTGTAGTTTCCCCTTGCTTTCAGCCGTTCGCAGTACCAGCACAGCAAGGCCGTTTTGGTTAATGTTGCAAGGCCAGATCAGTCAATCATCCAGACTGTTGCCCCTGCAACTACTGAAAAGGCTGCTGTCCCTCTTCAGGAACCACACGTTTGTCTGGCCTCTCAACAGATACCCCTCCATTGTGGTTGCACCTACGGTACGGCCATCTGTATTGCTGAGGCACGCAAGCCTCCCCATCAACGGCAAGGTCCATGGTTCATGGGGGGGGGGGAAATACTAGTGCAACAAAAGTGGACTGCATATGATCAAGAATGTTGGCCATTTCTACAGCAATGAAATACTTCTGCACATAGCTAGAAGCACAGGTCTTCATAATATACACTGACCCCAAGCCTCTCTCATAAGCCTTCCATCAAAACAATAAGTGCTTCCTACAACACATTAACCATCTCGAGTAGAAAGCTCAATTCACCACAGATATACAAGAAATCTCAGTGTAAATAACATTGTGGCTGACTGTTTATCTTGGATTAGTGTTGTCACAAACACCATTGATTTGTTGCACCTGTGTGACATACAGCAGTCCGATTAAGAGTTACTTAATCTTCTTCAAGAGACAGAAACTGGACAACAACTTGAACTCATGAATGTGCCTAGAGCAGATGCTCATCTATGCTGTGACACTTCAGCTGGGAAAATATGCCCATATGTCTCAACAGGTCTACACAAGAATGTCTTCCATAGCCTACGTAACCACTGCTGCCCAGGCACCAGAGCATCAACAAATAGATTTTTTGCAGTGGGCCCACGCATGCACCACTCATCAACAAAGTAAGATTGCTTACCATCTACATGCACTCATCGGAAACTTCCCACATACAATTAAGAGATTCATCCACGTTTTTGTAGATGTTCTGGGACCTCTGCTATCATCAGATGGACAAAACTATTTATTGATGGTTATAGATTCACAAGATGGCTCGAAGTGGTTCTGGTTGACAACATCTCCACTGAGACGTAGGCAGTGGCATTCATGTCACAGTGGGTCACGCAATTTGGCTGCCCATTACATATCACTACCAACAGGGGATACCAGTTAGAATCAGAGTTATTTACACATATGAGCAAATTTTACGGCACTGTCCATCCCATCACTACGAGCTACCATTCAGCTAACAATGGGATGGTGAAGCATTGACACCAGTCGCTTAAGGCAGTGCTCATGTGCTATGGCAATAACTGGACTACAGCCTTACACCTTGTTTTACTCGGCCTGCGAGTGGTTCATGAAGCAGACTTGTAAGTGACACCAACAGAACTAGGGAGAATTTACTGACTGTATTGCTTCGTCGAAGGAAACTACACCAACCAGAATTTATGGTGCAGCTTAGAAAGCATATCACACAGGTCTGACCCCAGCCAGCAGTACGGCATGGACAACGTCCCTCATTCATGCCTAAGATATTATTGAATAGTGCTCAAGTCATGCTATGTCATGATGGAATTAAATGAGCCTTTTCACCACCATATACTGGTCCCCACCATGTATTCACTGGCAATGACAGAAACTGGACATTCTAGTTAGTAGTAAACACAGCACTGTCTCACTGACCACATTAAACCTGCCTTTGTGTACCCCGTCGATAGATCCCTGCCTAGTCAACCACCTCCACCACCTTATATGGCAATCAGCCAACTCCTGCCTCACTGATGTCACAGCTGCTGTGCCATATCTGACCTGGTCAGCACATCCACTTTCCTGCAAGATTCCTCAACAGCGTCAAGTCTCACGGATACCGACAATGCTCTGCTTCTCCACGGGGGGCTGATGTGGCGACCAGTGGAGATTGCATGCTCAGTGGGCCGGAGCAGCTGATCGCCAGTAACATCGTGGAGGTTAGCATGCTGGCCACTTACAGTGCCGCCTCTCACACTTTTCCTTGATGTGAGAGCAGGGTGTTCTTTAAACTTGCTGTATTTTGTAGCTGAAAATTATTCTTCTCTTGTTGTGTGTTTTTGAGTCAAGATGTTGATTACAACTGAGACTTGATAAATGTAACTCTCTTTTCATTTATGTTTATTTCTATGGTAATTTGGAGAGAGTACAGCAGTGATAATCAGGAGATAGTTGTAGATTACAAGTTCATTAACTGTAGACACCATGTAATATACACAAGCAAGTTGCAGTCTTTTAGCCCTACAAGACTCAGCTTCAAGGTGTACATAACTATCTTCTTAGAAAATTACAATCACATTCATACAATTACTAAGCTTGTACTGGAATATAAACAGAAGCTATGTAAGATAAATGAAGAAGCAGTAGCTTTTTTCTAAGAAACACCTTTCCTGCTCATTTACTAGGTTACACTTAGCTGGCACAAATTGCATCAAGTTATTGTTTCTCTTTTGTTTAATATACCGTGAGTCACTCCACATTACTGAAAGTGCTCCTTCTTAATGGGATGTGTGTGGGGAAAAAAGCAGAGAATAACAACTTGAAAAGACAATTTAATAATATATTTTATTTTGCTTATCATAATTTTTAAAGTAAAAGTTTGAACATGTGGTCTTGTACACTGAAGATGTGTGCCATCTTTCTTTCATACATGCAAGTATTAGTACTTAATTCCACTTCTTGTTCCCATACTGGTTATTACTGTTATTGCTGTTATTTCCATTGTTGTTTCCATTTTTATTCTGGTTGCTTTGTTGGTCGTCTTCTTGCTCACCCCAATCTTCACAGTTCTGTGCAGCAGAAAAAAATATCTTGGTTCATAGAAACAAAACAAACTGAAATTGATTCTCTCTCCCTTCCTCCCCTGCCCCCTCTCCCTCTGGTGAATAATTTTATTTGAAACAAAGTAATAAGTAATACTTTTCTTGACTAGGAATGCCCATATTCCAACAACACTGAATCCAAGACAGGAAGCATTTCTGGAAGGCTTCTTTTGCAAGGACATACAGCTGCTCTGCCAGTGTCAGGAATAGTGTCAAAACATTTTTGTTTAAGCATAGTTTTAATTTTTGGGAAGAGCTGAAAGTTTCATGGTGCTAAATTTGTTAAATAAGGCAGATGTGGACGAACAAGAACACTTTCTCTGGACCAAAATGTCATCAGTCAAAAGAGAGGTGTGACATGGCATGTTCTCACAATGGAGAAGGAAGTCATTTGCTCATTTTTTTGGTCTTCCTTCGTAAATTGTTTTGCAGACACTGCAGTACACCTCTGTAAAATTTGCCATTTAAGTTGTTCCCCTGGGGACAAACACTGATGGTAATATACCCTCAATATTGAAAAAAACAGTGACCACAACTTGGACATTCAATTTTCACTAACATGCCTTTTTAGGGTGAGGGGATTCTGGTTTTTCTAAGGGAGCTCTGAATTTTACTCTCACAGTCATAGTCGCAGACACAAGTTTAATCTCTAGTCACAATTTTCAACATGAAATCCAGATCATGATGAAAATCATTCTTCAACTCCACGCAGACTGGCACATAATTTTCATTCTGTTCATTACTCAAAAGTCTGGGAACAAATTTTGCACTCACTCATCTCATTTGCAAATTATCAGTTAAAATGCTTTGCAAGGACCTGTATGAGACATTAAGTTCTTTGGTAAGCTCTTGAATAGTTATTCACCTGTTTGAACAAATAATTTGTGGCGCTTTTTGCATGTTTTCTTCTGTTTTTGAGGTTCATGGATATCCTGATTGTTGCTTGTTTCTACCCATTCTTCTCATTTATGATTTTAAATCACTCATACCACTTGCAGAAGGTCTAACAGTCTTCAGAGTTACAGCATTATTGCCATAAACCAATTTCAGAATTTCATGCATTCCTTTGCACGTTTTTGCAGCTTGAAACAAAGGCTGATGTTCACATATTGTCCAAAATCCATGACCTGTGTGATAGATGTGGTAAATACAACCTCACCATAGCATCTCCCAACACCAGCTGACACGTCAGAATGTTTTACAGCTTGATGCTGCCTGTCTTAGTGGATCAGGTGGTTGGAAAAATTACCTCAAATCATTGTAGTGTCAGCAGTTGCTGTTAAAAAATTCATTAATTTATGGTGAAAATGTATTAGGTCCTCAAGTATGATACAAGATAGAAAGTGTTGTAAAAGAGGGGGCGCAAGAAGGAGGGCAGAGAAATTATGCAGGTAGACACTGAATGGAAGGTGCACAAGACCTTAGTTCTACTGATATTATAGACCCCTAGTTTAATGCAAATCAGACACAATATGACAGAATACATTGCTGAAATGAAACCTCTGTGCTGTGTAAAAAAATATGAAAAATGTAGTTTGATGTTTTGAATTACATAGGATAAACAACAAACAATGGAAAAACCAGGATGGAATAATGACAATGAGGTATATCCTACCCACTATCCTTCCCACACCTTGAACCTACAAAATATCTATGTCCATCCCTACACCACTGTTCCTCCCAACCCCCTTGCCTTGTGGCTCATATCCCTGTGTTAGAGCTAGTTGCAAGGCATGTCCCATACATCCTCTACCACCACCTACTCCACCCTGGTCACAGGCATCAACTGTCTCGTCAAAGGCAGGGCTATCTATGAAAGCAATCATGTGATCTACAAACTAAGCTGCAACCACTGTACTGCTTTCTGTGTGAGCTTGATAACCAACAAGCTGTTGGTCCGCATAAATGGACACTGACAAACTGTGGCCAAGAGACAACTGGGCTATCCAGTTGTAGAACATGTGACCCAACACAACATGTTTCACTTCAATGCCTGCTTCACAGCCCATGTCATCTGGATCCTTCCTACCAACACCAGTTTTTCTGAATTTCGCAGGTGGGAACTTTCCTGGGAATATATTCTACAGTCCCAAAACTCCCTAGCCTCAGTCCTCACTAGTCCCTGTCCTTCTTCACCCACCCATCTCCTTCATCACTACCCTGCCTTCTGCACTAATCTCTCTCTTTTCCGCCCCTCCTCTACTTCTCTGCCTTCCTGCTCTCCTCCCCCCCCCCCTCCCCTTCCAGGCCCACCCATCCACCCTTTCTTCAAATGTCCTGACTGCACCTAGGAGCCCTATACCGTCCCTGCATGACCCCATAAGCACCACTACACCATCCCCCACCCCTACCCTGCTATTCATCTCCATCCCAGAATCTTCCTTTCCTGCACCACCCAGGATCTTCTCCCATCACATGCAGTTGCTCATAATCCAGCCTCAGTGACCAGAGACAGTGGTCATGTGTGTGTGAGTTGTGCTTGAGACAATGCGTAATGTTTTCTATGTTAGTAGGCCTTTTGGCTGAAAGCTCACATGTAAAGCAGTCTTTTGGCTGTGCCTCTCTGCAGCTCAACATTTCCTCAATAGAGTGAGTTTCATAACAGGATCAATAATGCTGCATGTAAAGTGTCATTAGCAAGACCTCCATTTCTAGAGAAAAGCAGAAAGTGAGGGCAAGATATACATTCCTATCAAGGGCTTTAAAGAAGCACAAAGCCATAGGGATTTTGAGGGTGCACATTATCAGTATGGACTGTAATAGAGAGTTAACTGCATCATATTACATCAGTGTTTCACTATGCTTATTGTGCATCCATTCCAAAGTGTACCTGCAAACACTGCTTATCCCTGGTGGAGTGAGGTATGCAGCCCCACAATCAAATGCAGACATGTGCATATGCAGATGTTCAAATGCCAACCATTTGCAGAGAGCCTCACAACCAGTGAAATAGCAGGGCTGAAATGCTGCCATGTTATAAAGGAGACAAGAAGAAATTGTGCAGTGAATTACTTAACACTGTCATTCTGCCATAGTATGGAAGGTAACCAGAGGGATTTCAGAAAAGGTTCAGAGGAGCATTTTCAATGTTGTAATGTGAATGTCTCCAGAAAATCATAATACTGTTGACAGAAAGTGGCTGAACATTTTTTTCACATCTGGTAGCCAGGATACAGTCCTACAGATGTAATTGATTTTCAAATTTATTTTGTCTATTCCTAATTAGTATCTTTCATTATAGGGTGAAATCAGTAATTGTTTAGTAACTTAAATTCTGTTGTTGACATATAAACCAATGTAAATTCTGTAATAATTGTAAACATTTCGAAAGCAAAATGCTAGTAATATTAACGTATTTATTTGACTATATTTGAAAGCATGTTAGGAAAAGCCAGCCCTTGATTAATTCCAAAGTAATTAACAGTTTTGTCAAAAGTATTGTTTGCATATATTTGTTAATTTCTTGATTTAAACAAATAATTTGGCCTAAACCTTGCAGTAGAAAAAAAAACAGCTAAAAAGAAACAATTTTTGATGTTTTCAGTTAATTTTATGAGTTAAGTTTTAATTGTAATTTCTGTAAATTTAACTTCAAACAAAGTGTAGTTTCAATAACGATAATTCTGATGATATATAAGGACCCAATTTTAGGTCGTAAGACAGTCAGCCCATGGCCAAGTTTCTGACAAGTAACCTGTGCTAATTAGAACAATAATGCTTCAAATTAACTGTGGAACAAGTGTTAAACAATTAGGCCTTGTGTAAAAACTGTGGCAGTGTCTGCTCTATATGCACCTGATTATTCTTTCAAGAACTGTGATCTTTGTGGTTAGTTTTTACTGCTCATAGATGTTCAACAGGAAACTGTTGTAGCAGTATGTGGAGCTTCACCTACTAACTAATAATGAGGCTTATCAAAGCTCACATAATAGTGCACTGGCCATATAACTGTGTATTATTGGGGGGTTGTGAACAGTGAAATTAAAATACTATGAAACACAACTGTGCACCTGTCGGCTGAATAATTTGCAGTAGTCAGAGTCGAAATGCATAACCCATTTTTTCAGCCAGTGCATCTATGCAGTATGATGACAATGAGAACAACAAACAACCAACAAATAATTAAAAGCAGGTGGGACTCTCACAAGTGCTTCCAAGCTTAGGTGCTGCAGAACACTGACAAATCATGGGATACAATGGTACTAGTTGGGTAGTGTCAAATCAAATGAACTGCATGACAGAGCACTTCTTAGCAGAGGATGGGGCAAGTGCCATCACTCAGAAGGCAAGAAGCCCCAGTCTCTTTAAAATAGATCAGTGCATAACTTTATTACCAGGAAATCTACTGATGACTCACAGGTTCGATGGCTGATGCACTCTTAAAAGTGAAAATGTTATGAGATAAAAATACAGTCTCTGTTGTGGAGGTTTTTATTGTCAAATTTCTATGATGCATTTCATCTGTGATAGTCATCTTCAGACTACCTATAATGGAAAATATGACAAAATGGGTATAAGGAAATGTCTTGATCCCTTCTTGTGCAAGAACATAGTGTATGGGAAATTTTTTTATGCACACTTAAAGAAACTGGTCTCAGTGCACTTTCTGATAGCCTAATCATATTTTGCCAATGTATTAGCAATGTGTAATTATTTTTATGTACACTGTGTGCTGCAAATATTTTCTTTAAGCTTGCATAAAAACTTTACCAGTACAGTACATTCTTGCACTAGGTGGTTGCTGTATCAGCTTATCAGCTGCATAAATGGAATAGAAGGAACTTTAGTAAAAAGTTACTTTGAACTGAAGAAATAATGCCTTACTAGAGAAAAATAGACCAAGAAATTAAATGGAACAAATGCAGTTTAACTAAATTAATCATCAATAAAATTCAGCAATATAAGGAAAAGGAAAGATTGCTACTCATGGTAAAGATGACATGTTGATTTGCACACAGGCACAACAAAGAGACTGTTACACATTTAGCTTTCAGTCAAAGCCTTCCTCAGAAAAAAAACACATACACACATTCATTAACACAAGCAATCACACACACACACATGACTAACATTACCAGCAGCTCTGGCTGGAATGACATTCCAGTCCAATATTCTGAAGATGGTGGTATGTATTTGATGGGTGTGCTTGCTTGTGTGAATGAATGTTTTCTTTTCTAAAGAAGGCTTTGGCTGAAAGTTAAATGTGTAACAGCCTTTGTTGTGCCTGTCTACAACTCAACGTGTCGTCTTCATGGTGAGTAGCACTCTTTCCTTTTCTTTATATTATTGATATTCCAACCTGAGCTTTCCATTGATCAATAAAATTCATTTTTTAAGAAAGTAAATATAACAATGAAGATGAAAGTAAATATTTATCTCCTTCCAGTGCTTTAAGTTAAGAGTTTCTGAGCTGCTGAATTCATCCCTCTGGTGTTTTGTAATGACATCATAAACCAACAAAAAAAAAAGACCATTGATTTATTTGTACTTTTCCTCAATACATTAGCAACAGTTTCTGATCTTTTCCATGATGAAATTTCTTCTGTCTTTAAATGTTCCTATCTCAGAAATCACCACTTAATTTCTGAGTAAACATTTATTAGGAAAACCATCAGAAATGAACTGCATCTACATGTACATTTTCATTCTTGGAAAGGCCCACAATACCACTTAGTTATAGTTGATCCTCAGACAGCTCAAGCAGTGAGGCTTCTGAAACATCTTTTCATTATTACATGGCACTTCCTTTGACATCACTATTTCAGATATGGGAGTTAGGTCTGTCCTACTTGACATATTTGAGCAAGAGAACCATTTGCCTCAGAGGAGTATGCTACAAGTTACCACATTCATTTTGCTATTAACAGCATAATGTCAATAATGGAAGAGCCTATACAGGCATGGAGAATTTTGTGATTTTCTTTTTTCTTCCTGTAACTCTGCTACTGCTACATGGCAATCACAGGTGGCAATTCAAGAAGTCGGAAGAAGGAATGGCGTGCAGTAGTTTCAAAGAGAAACTTGTGCATGTTGTTGTGTCTAAGAATGGTGTGTTAGTTAGGTTAGTGCACCTTGGTCAACATATTAAGTGAAATAAGAATAAGGAACTAGATTCTAAAACTGGTCTGTGTATCAATGAAAATTGTTACAAAACCATTGATAACAGATTATTGATGAGAAAATCAAATTTGACATTAAGCAAATTGGCAGCAGACTATTTGCATGCTTAAGTCCCACTTTGCAGTCATTTTTCAAGACTTACTGTGACTAATACCAAGTTCAAAAACTGTGAAAACATGAAATGACTGACCTGCCAGAACCTATAGATTTTTCAGAGCTACATTATGTGAATAATCTGAATGGCAGAATGATACAAAATATAATTGAGAGTTTCATGTAGAAGATACATAGGAGAAATTGATGTCAATGTCTAGGATGGAGGCTAAGTTGCCCAAGTGGTCCACCCAGTGGCAGCTTTTGCTGCTGAGCACAATTTCTCAGCTTCAGTGGCTACTTCACAACCTGTTCTGTGTGACCACTCCCCCCCCCCCCCCCACTCCCCCTCCCCCCACCCCCTCCCCTGGCAGACATATGTAGTTGATAATTGCTCTTACAACACATCTTTTATCTTGCAATCTTCCTTGCACAATCTCAGCTAGTGCCTGCACCACAGTCACAGCCACCACTGCCCCTATCATACTCACTTCACCCTGTCAGTCTATACTCAAGGCATTCCTCTCTGCACTAGGTCTCTTCCACTGTTGTATCTCTCCAATCACTCTTGTAATCCCCTTATCTTTTGCATCACCCACCACACAAGTCCACCTTCCTGCCTCAGGGAGGGTAATTTCAGCTGTACCTCTGGAGTAATGTGGTTGTGTTTGGGTATGTCTATCTTGTATTAATTTACCCTGGAGAAAGTTATGGTCCAAAACTTCAGCAATGCTTCCAGTCTTGTTATGTGCGTGCTGACTGCTCAACTCTTCAGCTAATCCCAAAAGTAAGGTCTCCAATTTTATTATAAGTACAGAACTCTGTTTGTGTGGCAGTTTTGTCACACTGTTATGAAGAGTGCTTCATGCGCTGTGTGTAAACATGTGCACGCCATGCTGAGGGGCTCAGTCTTGAGTCAGAGGTCATTGAGAATGAAGCTTCCATTGGATGTTACTGCCAAGTGCGAACTGCACACATTTGTTATTCAGTTTTTTAACACACAGGGTACTGCGCTGCTTGAAATAAATTGCCAATTGACGGAAGTGTATGGTGAAAATAAAACAGAAAGAAACTTCCACATGGGAAAAATATATTAAAAACAAAGATTCCAAGACTTACCAAGCGGGAAAGCGCCGGCAGACAGGCACATGAACAAAACACACAAACACACACACAGAATTACGAGCTTTCGCAACTTTCCTGACGAAGCAACTGCCAGTTGCGAAAGCTCGTAATTCTGTGTGTGTGTTTGTGTGTTTTGTTCATGTGCCTGTCTGCCGGCGCTTTCCCGCTTGGTAAGTCTTGGAATCTTTGTTTTTAATATATTTTTCCCATGATGAAGTGTATGGTGAGTTATGCATGGATGTCAAAAATGTTCGTAAGTGGTGTAGAGAGTTTGCAGCTGGTTGGACTGAAATTCACGATGAACAAAGGAGTGGGAGACACTCAATTACTGAGGAGACAGTGTTAAAGGTTGAGCAATACATGCATGAAGATTGGTGGATCACCCTGGATGATCTCTGCAAGTTGGTTCCTAAGGTTTCCTGAAGCACCACTCACAGAATTTTAATGGAAGCATTGAACTACCAGAAGGTGTGTGCAAGATGGGTGGCACGCATGCTGACTGAGGACCACATGCAGTGACGAGTTGATGCTCCCCGTGCATTTCTTCAGCCAAACAAGACAACTTTCTGGACTCAACTGTAATGGGTGACGAAACCTCAGCATACCACTTTACATCTGAGACAAAGCAACAATCACTTCAGAGGCGGCATCCTTCTTCGCAACATGGCGGCCAGCTGGTATGAGATGGGCATACAAAAATTGCCACAGCATCCACAAAAATGCATCAACAGAAATAGTGATTATGTCAAAAAATAGCTAAATGTTTAAGTTGTAAACTGATGAAAACATTGTAGAAATAAATATGTCTATGTACTTATAAAAAATAGGAGACCTTACTTTTGGGATAACCCTCATATATAGCAAGTGGTTACCTTTACTCCTTCCATTATATGTATTCCACCTAGGATGTGACCATATCGTATTATATTATTAAAGATACAAGGATTAATGGTCATTAACAGCAGCAGAAAATCAAATGCAAAGGACAACCTAAAATGTCACTGATGTGTGTACTATCCATTGACAGATGTCAGTACATCATGTTGTGGTTGACTTTCAAAGGATTATAAATTCCAAATTTATCATAATAACAACATTAAAACCCTGATAAAAGTTGCTTTCATCCTTCAACACAAACTGGTATGTGGACAAAAAGTCAATATTAATGGCAATAAACTATTAAGTTATCACAATTTTTTGGTTCAGGAACAATAGAATCAGCCCTACTTTACAAAATACCAATTGAACAATAGCAGTTTAGCCTTTTATTCCACATAACAATATCTGAAATATTAAAACGAAAAATAGGTATAGAGAGGAAAAAATCATTTTTGTTCCTTCAACATTCTTTGTTACATTGCAAAAAGAGAAGTTCAGTGCTCAATAATGAGCTTCTTTGTATAAATAAATTATTTCATGTCTATCCATAACTCTCCATATATCTCAAATGAAGAACATTTCTCTGAAATCTTCATATTTCTCTATATTTTAGTAGTTAATTGTGCTTTTGGGTAGTATAGGTAATGAATATGTAAAAATATTGTGTGGAAAATTGATATGTTGACCATACCTCTCGTCCTTTTTGCCGAAGACACAATGCTACATTCTTTGAAAGATCACATTTGCTCCCTTTTCGATCTGCAAAAGAGAAAATTGCACAGGACATGTAACACAAATTTTATTTTCATTACGAAAATCATATTCAACAAAATTTTATGTTGATTTGTTTTGAAAACCAACTTGTCATTGTTCTCAAGGCAGTTGTATACTATTGCAATAGTGTGTGAGCTGGCAATTACTGTACAAACATTATACAAAAGTGTTCCCATAACACCATGAACATGGAAAAGTGTGAAAACTTAATTTCTCTCTCATTTTGAATTTCTACTATTTGGATTTACATGAAAGGTAGAACAAGGAAAAACATAAAGACGGTCTTAGTTTAAATTGGAATAGATGCTTTTTTCATCCATTGTGAGATCAGTGATGTAGAACGCAACAGAAAATAAGAATATACAATACATATTTACAAATAAAAAAATATATGCTAATGTACCTCCCCTAGAACTCAACTGAAGTGGTCCTAATGGATATGGAATTAATCGGAAAATCCCAAGCTTATTTTCATTTGTAAGATAATAACAAACTTGCCACAAAACATGTAAATGTTCAGTAAATTAAAGTGTGTATGAGAAATCTTGGGCTATTATAGCCACACATAATGAAAGATAAAAATCAGTTTACATAATACATACACATCAGTCACAGACCTTCTAAGAAATTCATCAATGAAGTAAAAGGAGTTGGTCACCAACAAATCCTTCAGGCTCTTCCTGAACTTTTATTAGTAATTAAACTTTTTGTGGCTGATGTTAAGTTACCGAAAATTGTGTTCCTGAATAATGGACATCTTTCTGGAGCAAAGTAAGTGACTTTAAATCTCTGTGAAGATTATTCTTATTTTTAGTATTGACGTCATGAACTGAGAGTTGGTTTGAAAATCAGATATATTTTTTAATTACAAATTTTGACAAACAATAAATAAAGGTTTTGTATGTCCTTCCTTTTGACAGGAGGTCTTTGGGACAATGGTGTTTACTATTGTGAGAAAATGAAACATGTACAGCTGCCCCTATGATTTTATTTATTTTGTTGCAACCAGTTTCAGCACTTCAGTGTACCATCTTCAGGTTGTAGTTGATGTGAAAGTGGTTGACATGATCCCTATATACATTGCATTAGTGGCCCGCATAACTTTGGTGTCAGCACTCTGACCATCAACTGCCGACTGGTGCAACAAAATAAATAAAATCATAAAGATGGCTGTAGGCATTTCATTTTCTCACAAACAATAAATATGTTGGGAAGCATTAGTTAGTATCCCTAGTTCCATAAACAGGGCTCTGCAGGACAACAAATAATAATTATTAAAAGTTTTTGGACCTGGAAAAGCTTAGCCTGGCTTGATGCATTATCCCAAAAAAACAATCCTCTAGGACATTATAGAGGGAAAGAATGTGAAGATTGCTACCTTTTCTATTCTTACATCAACTATATCTGACAACATCTGCATTACAAATGAGAGTCTCTTTAGGCACTTCAGCAGTTCTGTGATATGTTCTTACCAATTGAATTTATTATCAAGCTCTACTACCAAGAATTTAACAGAGTCAACCTCTTCTATCTCCTTGTCATCATATTTCAGGCATATAAAGGCAAGTAAACCTCATATGATTTCTGAACTACAGACAGTATTATGAAAAGGATAGTTGCTACTCACCACATAGTGGAGATATTGAGTTGCAGAGATGCCTTCATAGACCATAATTATCCTCCCAAACTTGTACAAAAATAAATCTGCTGTGCCTTATCTTTCCACTCACCACCATCTCCCAAAGTCTCTCTGTCAAGCCACAGAGCAGCATTCCCCTCATAATTCAGTACCACCCAGGACTGGAGCAACTGAATTACATTCTCTGTCAGGGTTTCGACTACCTCTCATCGTGCCTTGAAATGAGATGTGTCCTGACCATTATCTTTCCCACTCCTCCCACAGAGGTATTCCAATGTCCACCGAATCTACACAATATACTCACCCATTCCTACACAAACCCAGTTCCCAGCCATTTACCTCACGGCTCATAGCCCTGTAACAGACCTAGGTGCAAGACCTGTCTCGTACATCCTCCCACCTCCTACTCCAGTCCGGTCACAAAAATCACCTATCCCATCAAAGGTAGGGCTACATGTGAAACCAGTCTTGTAATCTACAAGATAAGTTGCAACCACTGTGCTGCATTTTATGTGGGCATGGCAACCAGTAAGCTGTCTGTCGGCATAAATGGCCACCAACAAACTGTTGCCAAGAAAACAATGGACCACCCTGCTTCTGAGCACACCTCCCAACATCTCATCCTTATTTCAGTGACTGCTTTGAAGCCAGTGCCATATGGATCCTTCCGACCAACACCAGTTTTTCTGAACTGCGTGGGTGTGAAATTTTTCTGAAATATTTTCTATGTTCCCGTAGCCGTCCTGGCCTCAACCTTTGTTAGTCATTGTCCTCACCCATCTAGCCCCTTCTCTGTTCCCAATCCAGCAGTACACTGCCATCTATTCCAAAAATGCACCCAGCCATTTTACTTCTATCTTGTCCTGTGACCCTCCTCCCTCCCTCTCTCCTCCTGCCCACCCCCTAACCTCCCAACTGCACCTAGCTGCCATACCCTCCACCTCATCCCTGCATGCTCCCCACCAGCACCTCACCACCCCCACCATTATCCTACTGTTCCTCCCCCTCCCCACTACTAATAGCCTGGCTTCAGTTGTCAGAGACTGTGGTAATGTGTGTGTGAGTTGCATTTGTGTGAGTTTTTGTGTGTGTGTCTGTCATCTATTTTCAACAAAAGCCTTGCTGGCTGAAAACTTATTTTGTGACAGTCTTTTTGTTGTTCCCATATGTGACTCAGCTTCTCCACTATATGGTGAGTAGCAACTATCCTTTTTATAATATTGTCACATTCTATCCTGGGTTTTTCCATTGTTTGAACCACATACAATGTGGTTTCAAAGTTTAGAGTTTAGTGCCAAACAATTTGTTATTAACCATGTATTAACTCCCATGAAAATTTCATTAACCAACATTTCTAAAACTGTATCTGATTTGCTATTTGTTGTGAAGTTCTATCATTTGCAAATGAAACAAACTTGGCTTCTGGTAATGCTACTAATGAAAAGAACCTTGAAGGATACTGCTCCAGTCATGTCGTAAATTCTCCACAATATCCTGGCAGACTTATTACCTCTCTTCCAATGGTTCCTTACTGGTGCTCTGCCTGAGTTGGAATCCTAAGTATGTTGGCCACTAACAGGTGGTGGTGGCAGTGCTGTGGGTGATGAATCCTGACTGTGAAGTGTGGCCCTCAGACTACACACAATCACTGCCTGGTGCTGAACACACTGTGTGGGTACACTTTCCTTTTTTTTGGTTCAGTTCAGGGTTCCACACCTAACTCAGTTGTACACCACTGTCTTTGTTAATTACCCGTGTTGGATCCAAATTTCAATGACCTCTTTAATCATGCAATTCTGGATGGTGGAAGACTGCCTAAGTAATTTGGTTTTGTTGTAATCTATAGCAAGCCTGTTCAGGAGGCAGTTAGGAAAGCACAAGAGCTGACACTTACTCACTGCCCTTATTAGTGAGCAATAATTGTAAAATGTAGCTTTCATAAATCATAATAATAATAATAATAATAATAATAATTTTATTGTCGTTCAGCTGATTACAGCAGTAGACAAAGTCAAGAGCATATATTCCTACATAAACTACTATATTGATGTAAATTGGTTTACATAAAATAGGTACACATTAGAATACAGTATTTTCATCTTCAAAGATTTCATCAACGATATAAAATGGATTGTTCACTAGTAGCTTGTATAATTTAGCTTTAAAGACATTTACAGGCAGTTCTTTAAAGTCAGCACTTAGTCTATTAAACATCCTTAGTCCAAGAACTAGGTAAGAGTTATGCGATTTTGATAATGTATGATATGGTACGTCTACAGATGTTCTGTTTCTAGTATTATGGCTATGAATATCACTTCTCAACACAAAATTAGACACATTGTTTCTAATGTACATTAAAAATTTGTAGATGAATAAGTTTACTACTGTAAGACATTGCAATGTTCTGTTTTATCAGAATCTGTTATTATTCTTATTACTTTCTTCTGTAAAGGTAAAATGTCATTAACATGACAGCTACTACCTCACAGTAAAATTCCATAAGAGATGATGCTTTGGAAGAAGGCAAAATATGCTGATCTCACATAGTCATTGGGAACATGTCTCTTTAAATTTCTAATTAGATAAATAACTCTTGAAAGCCTAGCCAATATATTTTTAATGTGTGGTTCCTCCGTCAATTTATTGTGAATAGTAACACCTAAAAATTTAACAGTTTATAATTCCTGGTAGTTAGGAATCTCTTTGAAATTAAAGGAAAGTGTCTGGGTTTTGTTTTCATTTAGCAAGAAGCCATTAGCTTTGAACCATAATGAGGACTGAGCAAGGGTATTTTCGGTCAGTGTCTCCAGTGTACCTGGACCAGAGCTTTTAGGTATAAAAGTTGTGTCATCAGCATACAATATTGTGTGAGAATTTATGAATAAGGGCAGGTCATTAATCATTAGTATAAACAGTAAAGGTCCAAGCACTGACCCTTGAGATGCTCCGTACCTAACATTAACCAAATTTGATTTCTCCCTACCAATGCAAACAACTTGTTGACGGTTATCTAGAAAAGACCTGAACATATTTATTTGTTGTCATCGAAACCATAGTAAACTGGCTTATTCAGCACAGTGTCATCCTCTACACAGTCAAAGATTCTGCTCAGGTCACAAAATGTAGCCTGGGCATAGTCCCTAGCCTCGAACACACCTAGGACTAATTTTACGAGGGAGTCCATTGCATCCGTTGTTGATTTACCTTTCTTAAATCCAAACTGTTTATCACTAATTATATTTAGTTTACCCAAGTAGGCACTAACTTGCTCATACATAATCGTGTCTAAGATTTTTGAAAAAACTGGGGTTATGGATATAGGTCTGTAACTAACTGGACAGTTCTTTTCCCCTTTTTTGTATATGGGCACAACTCTAGAAATTTTGCGTATGTCGAGGAACTTACTTTCAACTAGGCATTTGTTAACACAAAAAGTTAAAGGATAAATCACACAATCAATAACATCTTTCAACAAATTACATGACATATCATAGTAATCAACAATAACTGAAAGTTTGAAATTGTTCACTATTTTTAGGATATTATTTGGGCTCACTTCTGTGAAAGTGAAGGTGCTTGGGGGAAGCTTTTCAAAGAAGCTGTCCATAATACTAAGTGCATTTTCAGTTGGTTTGATTATTGAACTACTAATTTCTTCAATGGACTGAATGCAGCACAGGGGAAGTGCAAGCTGTACACTGTCTCCAGAGGAATGACATTAAGTTAAGTTCAAGTTGACAATATAAGTTCACAGTATTTTTAAATGTTTCCATATATACTTAACAATATAGTGCTTAAAGTGAAGAGTAGATCATTTAAAACTGATGAAAAGTAGCATTATGATGAGGTCAGGAACTTCAAAGCAAAGGTCAGACACAGGAGTATCAATTTATAACATGCCATTGCAGGATACATAGCTATAGTCAAAACTTACAGACCTACATTGTGGCAGGCAGTTGTGTGATGTTTTAGAATAAAATAATTCTTGTAGACTCATATGAAAGTGTCATTAACATAAATTTCCACAACTCTGTAAGTTTGCAACTATTATTAAGTTGACATTTGGACCTATGTGTTTGTGTGAACACCTTTTCTCGTAATGAAGAGAATGAAACCTGTCCCTGAAGTTCACTGATAGACTGCAGTTTAAAAGTTATATTCTAATTAGCAGCGCTCAGATACTAGTACCAGACACTGATGCCATAGTGAAAAGGAAAATGAGTTGTACTTATCTGTTTCCATGTGTAATAAGTGAACAAAACAGTTACAAAATGTAAGTTTAAACTTTGTCCAAAAACAACATTCATCAAAGGCAGTAACAGTTGTAACAAGTGTCATATTTCATACTTAGCTACCCCAAGTTCTTCACCTTAGCAATTAAAAGAATTGTATGTTTTGTTTCATTGTCATTTTCATTAGTGCAGTATCTGGCATGTCACATGGCATACCTCAGGTGTTGCTTGTATTGCCCATGAGCTCTGCTCTGTACTTCATGTGGCTGATCTGGCCTCACAGCAAGATGAGTGGCAGGTGGTAATACATTCAGATCACTCAAAGTGCAGGGCCCCTATTGAGACTGGGTGTCTGGCCTTGACCGTTCACCATGTGGGTGAGCAGATGACCATTCTCTCAGCAGGAAATAAGCAGGCTCTCCTGTGCATGGGTGTGCTAGTTATTGGGTGCTCCAAAGTTAGGCATTTTATGGAGCCCTTTAGGGAGATATCATTGTGGGCCAGAAAGAAAGTCAATGTCCACTAGGTATGTCTACATGGGGAGGGGGAGGTCGGGAGGCCTTACCCAAGATGTGGAGGAGGCCTTGCCTGCAGCTATTTAGTGTGCAGGGTGCAGTCATCTGGTTGCTGTGGCTCATGTTGGCGCCAATGACACCTGTTGCGTGGGTTGAGGCCATCCTCAGTTCATACAGGTGGAGGTGGTGAAGGCTGCTGGTCTCATGCACACGGTGTAAGTAGAGCTTTCTACTTGAGCCTTGTTGCCAGAGTTGACCGTGGTCCTTTAGTTTGGAACCAAGTGGAGGGTCTCAACAAAGGCTTTGTTGACACGGAAATGTAGTGATGGGACAATCAACTGTTTTTAACAATTGATTGATCAGTTGATTGTTTTTTTGTTCAGTTGGCTTTTCAGTCAAATGAAACAACCAAATGAAATTAGTCTCTGTGCCGATACTTTTACTCGTTCACCACATTTTAGTGGTTTTATTCAGTGAGGGACAACTCTCAATGCAAGACAACTGACTGATAAAAGTTTCCATCAGTTGCGGCTGTTATATGAATGTTTTCACTCTCTCACTGTATTTGAGTGATTTTACTTACATCTTTTTCAAGCCTTTTTGGTTATCTACATCTACATTCATACTCCACATGCCAACTGACTGTGTGTGGCGGAGGGTACTTTGAGGGGCTCTATCGGTTCTCCCTTCTATTCCAGTCTCGTATTGTTCGTCGAAAGAAAGATTCTCGGTATGCCTCTGTGTGGGCTCTAATCTCTCTGATTTTATCCTCATGGTGTCTTTGCAAGATATATGTAGGAGGGAGTAATACACTGCTTGACTCCTCAGTGAAGGTATGTTCTCGAAACTTCGACAAAAGCCCGTACTGATCTACTGAGTGTCTCTCTTGCAGTGTCTTCCACTGGAGTTTATTTATCATCTCCGTAACACTTTCATGATTACTAAATGATCCTGTAATGAAGCATGCTGCTCTGCATTGGATCTTCTCTATCTCTTATAACAACCCTATCTGGTACGGATCCCACACCGGTGAGCAATATTCAAGCAGTGGATGAACAAGTGTACTGTAACCTACTTCCTTTGTTTCAGACTACATTTCCTTATGATTCTTCCAATGAATCTCAGTCTGGCATCTGCTTTACTGACGATTTATTTTATATGGTCATTCCATTTTGAACCATGACTAAGGCTGACAGCTGCTTTGGAGACAAACTATCTTATTTCAAGGAGACGTGAATGAAAAATATATTTCTAAAAATAAAGTATATTCAGAATGTGTGTATTTACTTTCAAAAAAAATTTTTGTCCTTTCTTCATCAAAGATTAATTTTCTGTTGGATTTAAGTGTTTGGGTTGCCTCTGGTGTAAAGCCAGGACTATGTCATCTTTGATTTATCTTTGTCTATGTTCACTCGGTGCGCTACATTTGTACACCATGTTGTATTCGCTTTCTTATGTGTTTAAATAAATGTATATTCAACATATAAAGTGTGTTATTACCGCTGTACAACATGTAATATCCACAGTGGTGACCCTGACATTGTCGTCGTGTGTTCGCAAATTAATTTTTGCTTCTTTTCATCATTAATGGACTTCGTGTGCTGGCCCACATTGTCTTCAGAACAATGGATCTACCAGTGTCTTTCTGTGCTATTGCCTCACATCCTATTAACTATGAGTGCGTACTTACAAGTGTACCTAATATGTGTTTGGTTAAAAGCAAACAATTACCTACGCCCAGCCATTCCAGCCGCCACATAACCATAACTGGCCCAACATGGCCACTGTCAAGTGCAACTACGCAGCAATGGCTGTTGCACGGACAGTACATGCTGCTTGGTGACATTGTGAACAGTAATCCAGTGAATTATGTTGTGGTTCACCCCTCAGCTATGCAGTGTCTTTCAGTTTGGTTTGATGTGCTTATGAAGTTCTAGAACTGTAATTTGAATGTTCAAGTGCACGGGATTGCGCATTCTTATCTGCCTGACATCATAATCCCCCCCTGCATTCCATCTTGGTGAAGCCGGCTACCTCAGCCATGCCAGTCTCCGCTACTGTAGCCCCTTGGTCACACAACAATCACCTTCCGCCCACTTTCGTAATGGCACCGACCATTCCACGCACGCAGGCTACCGGATCAGCCCCCCTGTGGCTCCAGCATGAGTGCCTTCTGCCTGCTGTTACAACGGCACCAGCCATTACACCTGTGCCACACCTGCCATCGGGCCTGCACTTGAGACAGATCACCCCTCAGCTATGCAGTGTCTTTCAGTTTGGTTTGATGTGCTTATGAAGTTCTAGAACTGTAATTTGAATGTTCAAGTGCACGGGATTGCGCATTCTTATCTGCCTGACATCATAATCCCCCCCTGCATTCCATCTTGGTGATGCCGGCTACCTCAGCCATGCCGGTCTCCGCTACTGTAGCCCCTTGGTCACACAACAATCACCTTCCGCCCACTTTCGTAATGGCACCGACCATTCCACGCACGCAGGCTACCGGATCAGCCCCCCTGTGGCTCCACCATGAGTGCCTTCTGCCTGCTGTTACAACGGCACCAGCCATTACACCTGTGCCACACCTGCCATCGGGCCTGCACTTGAGACAGATCATGCCGTTGGTTGCACCAGCTCACTCCACATCATGTGCTGCTTGCGGTTACCCCCCCCCCCCCCATGCAGACCTCGAGCAACACACCATCCACCGCTACTGCACTGCTGGTGTTGGGGGCTTCCTACCCCTCCGACACCGATCTTCACCTCCCAGTGCTGCATCAAAATGTTATCCGGCAGGTTTCCTAAGCTGCCTGCTTTTTCAAAAGGACAACCATAAGACTTGGTTCACATCGTTGGATCACCTACTGGATATCCATGGGATTTTGGATGATGACACACATTTCGTTTGCGTGGTGAGCCACCTCCATGCTCACCCAGACTGTATTAGTGATCTCCTGCTCTCACTGCCTGCCTTGCCCAACCATTTAACGGTGAAAACATTGCTCATCGAATGCCTTTCTTGCCCACCGGTGGAGGCTACCCACCACATCATCCATGACAAGCACCTCAATGACCGCACACCTTTGTAGCTTTGGTGGTGCCTTTGTGCATTAATTTATGATCAAGCTCTACCAGATGCTGTGCTTCGGACTTTGTGAATGGACCTACAACTTCACCTGCTATCTCACATCACTGACCCTATCAAGGTTCATCTACACATGTTCGATCGGGCCTATGCAATCATTCGTCACTGACGCTGTCTGTCAAGGATTACATCCCCGTCACCACCAGCTGGCATGCCTGCATGTTCGGTGCTGCACTCTGCTGGCAGAGGCCAGTATACTCACCTCAGTACCTCAGCGGCGTGTCAGGAGCTGCCACCAAGTGGCCTACAGGAGTTACTGCTTGCGGCCTCTCGACACCACCCGACCCCGACCGAGCAGCAGCCCAATCACTCTCAGGCACTGACACAGTCAGCTGCGTTCCCCTCCCATTTCACACCGCCCTGCCTCCAAGCTTACGCGCTATGCTGGTACCGTACCACTTAAGGGCAAACCAGCCACAACTGCTGTGTGCCTTGTGCATACCCAAATGATTCTGGCTGGCTCATTTAGGCGCCACATCTCACCACGATCATCCACAGTGCCTACCGTCCGATACTGCACCACTTGCTCCAGTGGCACAATGTCTCTACGACACGGGCACGTCATCGGGCAATCGCTTTCTCGTCAACACCGGTGCTGATGTCAGCGATGTCCCAGCAAATCACTCTCCTATCACAGTCCTTGGTGCCATCAAGATGTCACTTCGCCTATCACCAGTTGCCATCTTCCCTTGGATTTTCCACGTCACCAGTGTGATGAACCTGTTATCGGGTTGGACTTCCTACACCGTCGTGAAGTTTCGCCAGACCTGCAGGCCGCCACAGTCTGCCACACATTTGGTTCTGCTGTTCTGTGCTCGAATGATTTCAGCATGACTCCACTCTCCACCTACTGAGCTACGCTTTCCACATGTGCATCTCTGCTTGAGCATATTACTGCACGACTCTCTGATTTATCAGACGTGCACACACAAATCAACGAGCTCCACACATATAATGAGGCAGTACGCACCTGCGTTGTCAGTGACTCTGCTGAATTATCACAAGCACAAGCACAGAGTATGATTTGCAGGCTGTCCACAGAGCCACAACACATGGACTCATCGCTCACATCTGCTGCACCTTTGCACTACATCGCTCCTGTGGCGAGCTTCCCTCTGCCTGCTGCCGTGTCCCTGACATCGCAGGTGAATCTGCAGGATGCCCGTATTCTTGCTTCGTGGGATCCCTCGTATCATGTGGCTGCCGTGCCGTGCCCTCTATCATTGTCTACTAACAATGTTCCATCCACCCTGTCTGCCTCAGCGGGTCAGTGAACCGCCATCGCACCTGCCACCCTCTGCCCCCCCCCCCCCCCCACCCTCGACCTGTCTCCCTTACTAGGTATCGGCAATCAGCAACAGTACTTGTCATAGAACTCACACCTGTATGTTATAAAGCTAGGTGTCTTAACACTTCCAAATTCTGCACGTGAAAGATATCGTTCAGGATTTACTGGCTTCTGGCGTGCTCCAACCATCAGATAGTAATTGGTCTTCACTTATCCACCTTGTTCCTGAAGAAGGATGGCTCCTTACACATGTGCAGGAACTACAGATCCCTCAATGCTCAAACAATTATCAATAACTATCCCATTCCTCATATCCTGGATTTCATCCAAATTACTGCATGTGTCAAAGCTCTTCTCTGTCATAGGTTGTTCGAAGGCATATCCCCAAATTCCCATGCACCTGCCGGATATTCTGAAGATGGCCATCATCACACTCTTTGGCCTATTTGAATACTGTTCCATGCCTTACGGCTTGAAAAATGCTGCACAGATGTGGCAATGGTTCATTGATTTCCTTTTGCTATCTCTGCCTTTGCTTTTGCTTATTTGGATGACATCCTGATTTTTTCCTCATCTGTCAGTCTCACCTCAATACAGTTCATTCAGCTCTCATGGCCAATGGTGTGGTGATCAACCACAATAAATCTCAACTCAGTTTTACATCAAATACATTCCTAGGCCACACTGTCTTTGCCAACAGCCTCCAACCAACGGATTCTCGTGTCAAAACCATTCTCTCACTGCCTATTTCTGAAGGTTATGCTCAACTTCATAATTTTTTGGGTATGGTTAACTTTTATTGACACACTATCCCTTGGACTGTTTCCATCCAATCAGCCCTTACCAATGCCCTCTCCGGTAATAATACCATGGGGAAACGAAAGTTGGACTGGGCTAAACACATGTTTGATTCATTTGATAATCTGAAAACTGCCATCACAAAAGCTATCACACTCACCCACCCAGATCCTGAGGCCCATGAGCTCTGTTTAGTTAGTTTAGTTATATTACTTGTTCCATGGATCATGAACACAATTCTTTCGTAATGATGTGGAACGTGTCAAAGTACACAAGATTGATTTATCCCAAATAATCATTGTTAGTCTTATATATGGTACAATTGTTAATGCTTACTGTATTTCTTTGGCCTATGTCTAAAAATTCATCTATGGAGTAGAAGGAGTGCCACATTAATTGAAAACAGGCTATAATAAACCTTAGTTAAAATTCATCAAAAGAGGACTGGACCATAGATAGTTTCTTTGTTTTAATTTTTTTTTTAAACATAGGGGCAAGCACCGTTAGATACTCTAATATACCAATGACATTAGTAATGATAGTGTTCTAGTTTACATTAATACCATGAGTATACAATACTCCAGTTGATGTCTTTTTGGTGTTTCCTAAAATAAATAAGTTTTGGTTTACCAACTAACCTCCTGAACTTAGAGTTATTAAATTTTATATCCTGTTCACTATTAATCTTTAACTAAAGAAACTGTATGTCAAGGTCTGATAAGCGATTACATATTGGTTTTGTAAGGTAATTTTGTTCATCATATGTTTCTGTAGATATATTATCAATGAATGTTTCTGAGCAACTCAAGTGGAATATTATAATTTAAAATTACCAAATATAATATAGCAGTAATAAATCACTGAATTTCTCACTTCCAGCCTTGCCTCTCAATCTTTCTTGAAAAACCTTAATCCTACTCCCAACATCACCACAGCCGAAGCCCAGGCTCCCCCTGATCTGAAAGCTGACCGATCCATCATCATTCTTCCGGCTGCCAAGGGTTCCACGACCGTGGTACTTGATCGTTGGGAGTATGTGGCTGAGGGACTGCGTCAGCTTTCAGACAATTCTACATACCAAGTTTCCCAATGTAATCCCATTCCTGATGTCCAGGCGGAGCTTCAAGGAATCCTCAGAACCTTAGGCCTCCTAAAAAACCTTTCACCTGACTCCATCAAACTCCTGACCCCACCGACACCTCGCACTCCTACCTTTTACCTACTTTCTAAAATTCACAATCCCAAACATCCCGGCCGCCCCATTGTAGCTGGTTACCAAGCCCCCACAGAACGTATCTTTGCCTATGTAGATCAACACCTTCAACCCATTACATGCAGTCTCCCATCCTTCATCAAAGAAACCAACCACTTTCATGAACGCCTGGAATCCTTACCCAGTCTGTTACCCTCGGAAACCATCCTTGTAACCATTGATGCCACTTCCCTATACACAAATATCCCACACGTCCAAGGCCTCGCTGCAATGGAGCACTTCCTTTCACACCGATCACCTGCCATCCTACCTAAAACCTCTTTCCTCATCACCTTAGCCAGCTTCATCCTGACCCACAACTTCTTCACTTTTGAAGGCTAGACATACCAACAATTATAGGGAACAGCCATGGGTACCAGGATGGCCCCCTCATATGCCAACCTATTTATGGGTCGCTTAGAGGAAGCCTTCTTGGTTACCCAAGCCTGCCAACCCAAAGTTTGGTACAGATTTATTGATGACATCTTCATGATCTGGACTCACAGTGAAGAAGAACTCCAGAATTTCCTCTCCAACCTCAACTCCTATGGTTCCATCAGATTCACCTGGTCCTACTCCAAATCCCATGCCACTTTCCTTGTTGTTGACCTCCATCTGTCCAATGGCCAGCTTCACACATCTGTCCATATCAAACCCACCAACAAGCAACAGTACCTCCATTATGACAGCTGCCACCCATTCCATATCAAACGGTCCCTTCCCTACAGCATAGGCCTTCGTAGCAAACGAATCTGCTCCAGTCCTGAATCCCTCAACCATTACACCAACAACCTGAAAACAGTTTTCACATCCCGCAACTACCCTTCCGACCTGGTACAGAAGCAAAAAACCAGAGCTACTTCCTCATCCCCTCAAACCCAGAACCTCCCACAGAAGAACCACAAAAGTGCCCCACTTGTGACAGAATACTTTCTGGGACTGGATCAGACTCTGAATGTGGCTCTCCATCAGGGATATGACTTTCTAAAATCTTGCCCTAAATTGAGATCCATCCTTCATGAAATCCTTCCCACTCCACCAAGAGTGTCTTTCCGCCGTCCACTTAACCTTCGGAACCTCTTGGTTCATCCCTATGAAATCCCCAAACCACCTTCCCTACCCTCTGGCTCCTACCTTTGCAACCGCCCCCGGTGTAAAACCTGTCCTATGCACCCTCCCACCACCACCTACTCCAGTCCTGTAACCCGGAAGGTGTACACGATCAAAGGGAGAGCCACGTGTGAAAGCACCCGCGTGATTTACCAACTGACCTGCCTGCACTGTGACGCTTTCTATGTGGGAATGACCAGCAACAAACTGTCCATTCGCATGAATGGACACAGGCAGACAGTGTTTGTTGGTAATGACGATCACCCTGTGGCTAAACATGCCTTGATGCACGGCCAGCACATCTTGGCACAGTGTTATTCCGTCCGAGTTATCTGAATACTTCCCACCAACACCAACCTATCCGAACTCCGGAGATGGGGACTCGCCCTTCAGTATATCCTCTCTTCTCGATTTCCGCCAGGCCTCAACCTCCGCTAATTTCAAGTTGCCGCCGCTCATACCTCACCTGTCTTTCAACAACTTCTTTGCCTCTGCACTTCCGCCTCGACTGACATCTCTGCCCTTACTCTTTGCCTTTAAATATGTCTGCTTGTGTCTGTGTATGTGCGGATGGATATATGTGTGTGTGTGTGTGTGTGTGTGTGTGTGTGTGTGCGAGTGTACACCTGTCCTTTTTTTCCCTAAGGGAAGTCTTTCCGCTCCCGGGATTGGAATGACTCCTTACCCTCTCCCTTAAAACCCACATCCTTTCATTTTTCCCTCTCCTTCCCTCTTTCCTGATGAAGCAACTGCCAGTTGCGAAAGCTCGTAATTCTGTAGTTGGTAAATCACATGGGTGCTTTCACTCGTGGCTCTGCCTTTGATTGTGTACACCTTCTGGGTTACAGGACTGGAGTAGGGGGTGGTGGGAGGGTGCATAGGACAGGTTTTACACCGGGGGCGGTTGCAAATGTAGGAGCCAGAGGGTAGGGAAGGTGGTTTGGGGAACCTCTTGGTTCATCCCTATGAAATCCTCAAACCACCTTCCCTATCCTCTGGCTCCTACCATTGCAACCGCACCCAGTGTAAAACCTGTCCTATGCACCCTCCCACCACCACCTACTCCAGTCCTGTAACCTGGAAGGTGTACACGATCAAAGGCAGAGCCATGTGTGAAAGCACCCACATGATTTACCAACTGACCTGCCTACACTGTGACACTTTCTATGTGGGAATGACCAACAACAAACTGTCCATTCGCATGAATGGACACAGGCATGGAGCAGCATCACATAATGCAGTCTTCTTAATTGTTGTTCTTGGATTGCACCTGCAAGATGTCTCAGTTGTTCACAATAAACGTCAGCAATGATGGTTACACCTCAAGGAAGCAGTTCACAGTATATTACACTATCGCCATTCCACCACATGCATAACATTTTCTTTTGTGGATGTGTTGCAAGTCTTTGTACAGTGGTTCCTTTATTTTCCTTTTGTTAGCATAAAGACACCATTTCTTGTCACCAGCAATGATACAGAACAGGAATGGTGAGTGTAATTTCCTGGCAGACTAAAACTGTGTGTCGGACCAAGACTCGAACTCGGGACCTTTGCCTTTCGCAGGCAAGTGCTCTACTGGTACTGGCAGAAGTGAAGCTGTGAAAACAGGGCCTTGAGTTGTGCTTGGATAGCTCAGTTGGTAGATCACTTGCCCACATAAGGCAAAGGTCCCAAGCTCGAGTCTCAGTCCGGCACACAGTTTTAATCTTCCAGGAAGTTTCATATCAGTGCACACTCCGCTGCAGTGAAAATCTCATTCAGGAATGGTGAATGTTGTTCACAGTTCAGTTGATGATGAGCAACCAGAGATGCCCACATGGCCACCCAGAGCATGTGCTACCCTTATACCCAATTTTTGAACCTTCCCCATTGCATGCAAATGTCATATGATGGTGGAATGATGACAGTTCATCACTTTACCAGTTATCGAGTATGCTGACGTCGATCATTGTGGGTTACTGTGTTTAAATGATCTTCATCAACCTGAAAAGGTTTCCCTGAATGTGAAGAGCCACTAATATCACAGTGATCCTCCATAAAATGAGGAAACCATTTTCTTGCCGTGCTCTGTCCTGTGGCAACTGCTTCTGTCACTTCCACATATTGCAGCAGTTGATAGGTTGCACAGACTAAAAACCAATGATCAGTGAAGTGCCTGCAAGCCAAGGTGCTACTTCAACCCCGAACTCCCTTGCTGGTTACTTCTGCCAGAGGTAGAACTTAGATGGTCACACTTTCCGGATGTAGTGCATGCCAACCCATCACTCGAACAGTCTCTTCTTCCACTTTGATGTGGCACCTCTCAGCTGTGACCTCAGCAGCTCATCTGCCACACTTTGCTGAAATATGCACAAACAGCAGGATTCTTACCCCACATCCAGTGTCAGTGTTTTGGTAGACTTTGTTTAACAAGAGGAGTGTTAAAATTTTTTTCACATCACCTGCCCAAGCCGCATTCCCTTGAGGGCTAACATTGACTGTGGCTGTATGAATCCTGTTGTTAGACCATTATGAACTTTTGCAGCAGTATAGAGCTAAAATGAGTTACATTGCTCCAGATCCATAATTCACACCTGCAACTAAAGTTGTGTGCCAGTTGCCACAATGTTTTCAGGCATATGAGAATGATTTGGATATCCCAAACCTGATCCAATGGATAAGAAAAGATTTAAATGAAGTAACTTCATAAAGAACAAATCTGATTTCCTATAATCAATATCCAATAATAATGATACACTGCAGTTCCAAGTTACACTTCACCAAGACGAAGAAAATTAAGGCAGTTGTAGGGATAACTCCTGGTAATTTAGAGAGTGCATGTTATCATGAGCATTTGTGATTGACATTACTACACAAAACGAAATTAATCAAATCTAATGTGAACATAAACAAGAAGTGGCCTCCATTGTGATCTAAAGAATCTAACTCATATAAAAATGCATAAGCTATGGAAGTATTACTATCTACAACTCACTGAGAGGGCAAATTTAAAGCATGTAGTAATTGTTTTCATGCATCTTCTTTGTTTGTCCATTTCATTTTTTTATTAAATTTGTTTGTTCCTTACAGGCCTTGAAAAGATGTGTTGAAGTAAGTTTCAACTCTACAAAAGCACAATTTTTTCTTATTTCACATCCTTACACTACTCAAGTACTACTATACTAACAAAATATATTATATCAAAGGGAAAATTTGCTTGATAAATCTATAAAATTGCCAAGAGATAGGACGGCTGGCCAGTACTCATACCCAGGAGACAAAATTTTGAGTATTGTTGGTAAACATATATAAAAGTAGAAAAAAGACAGATAGGATGAGAGAAGGAACCAGACAGAGTGTGGTCTACAGTGGCCTATTGGTCCCTTTCTCCTTCTGTAAACCTGTTTTTATCATGTCATTTTTACTTGTCATCTCCAGTTATAAGTGAAGCATAGGTGGTATTCTTAAGCAAAAGGAAGACAACTTCCCTAGGAAAGGGAAACAGGCAGGTTGGAAGACCACAGAATGACAGACCCACTATACAACTGTAGATGCACAGCCCTCATAAGCTGGCCCTGTGGGTTTTCTTGATTAGTACTAGTACCCAAGAGAGCCTTGGCTCAAGGGCAGATACATAAATGATGAACTGGCAATGTGAAAGGTTAAGAGTAAGTGGATAGCTAATACACTTAAAGTAGCAATATGGAATATCAGAGGTTTATCAAAGAAAAAAGTAGAGTTGGCAAAAATTTAAAGTGAGTCAAGGTACACATAGCTTTCACATCAGAAAGAAAGTAGAAACTCCAAGAACAAGTATGTAGGAGAATATTTGATGCCATATAGCAGAACAGATAAAACAGCCAAGAGTAAACAAAGGGATTTTGATTTACATATATAAGAGGTGGGGAAAGAAGATTGTAGGGTATAGGTATGTAAATCAAAGAATTATAGCTTGTAACTATCAAAGATAAGAGACAAAAGACAAAAGCTGACTTTCATTGCAGTTTATCCACCTGGAGAGGGGGTGAAGGGGGGGGGGGGTAGGAGGAGGAGGAGGAGGGGGAGGAGGAAGAGGAGGAGGAGTAGGAGCAAAAGTCTATGCATTTCTATGACAAACTGCAATCAATTTTGGACAAGTGTGTGGCCATTATGACTAAGTCATATATCAACATATTTGGTTTTCAAGCTCTTGGTAAGCAGTCTGTGATCGTGTGCAAATCAGTCAAATATGTGTACATGGAGAATCAGCAAGATGTGTATATCCATATAAATGTGCTTCAGACCAATAAAATAGTGCTTATTACATGTGGTATAGTGTACATCATTGGATCCGGCAATCCTAAAACACTAAACCCATACTGGTGACCCCGAATTTATTCACACATGCTACAACGAACTCTCATTCCATTGTGCAGTACACAATGGATCACTGGCTGCCTGCTACACTGCACAAGACCAACTACGTTTTCCAGCAGACGCTCCGGCATCAATTTCCAATTATCCACCTTGTGTTGACAATAGTTTGATACAGTTTCCGAACACACTGACTAGCTGTGCTCAATATGATAGTGCTTCTACATTCCCAAAGCCATGTGTGCTGGTATGAACAATAACTTTTAGTTATCCTACATGAATCAGCCATTGTGTGGCAGTGTCCTGTACCAACAGAATGTTTTTCATGCACAGCACTTCACATGCAAACGTTTTACATCCAATGTGAACTTTCCATGTGTTTCAAGTGCTCAGTAATGGCTGATACCATGTGCTCAAACCCCAGTGACTATGTTTAAAAATTTCCCAAGTGCCAGTGTGAACTTTCCACCCAGGTCAGTGGTGGTACAAATTGAGCCAGATGCTCAGGAAGGAAATTTCATGTTTATCCAGATTTTGTAACAGACCCCATATCCCCCACACTACCAGCATCTGCTTTATGAGTGTTTCTGATGGCATGCACCGTTCCTGCTGTATCTGTCACATGTGTTCTGCAAACATTAGGTGATTTTAACAATTTTAATGCACCTACAGGGAAGGAGCCCAGAAACTGTACTCTGTCATTTTCTGCCTATCAGTTAACTACAGTCGACTCTTCCATGCTGGTCCATTCTACTCCTGTTAGCATTACTCCCTCAAACATCTGACTCATTGATTTCTCAACCACAGCCAAGCTAGCCACATCTACCATGCTGTGTGCCACTGACAGTGTCGTGAACTGGTACACCGCTACTGCACCCAAGCCAGTTACACTGTAGAGCTACGGACAGAAAGCGACAGTTTCCGACAAACCATTATGCCAGGACTTCCCTATCTGTTGGCCTAAACTACCACCCCTTCACAAGGACCACCCACACACATGGTTTGCCATGGTCAGCCACATATTGCAGCTACATGCGTTGTTGACAACAACTCTAAATTTCTTTGCTTACTGTGTCACCTCCATGATGAACCAGACCTGATCTGTGATATTGTGGCTTCACCTCCTGCTATGGACAAATATGCATTTGCCTGATGCACCATCCTCGAGTGCCTATCCAGATCTACAGAAGGTGGTGGTGGTGCCTCCTCGCATCCACTGTCGATGCCACGTGCCTTTTCTACTACTGTACAGAAGCTGTGTTTGTGACACCATCAAGTACCCCAATAAACTCCATGACAAGGACTACCAGTGGATCACTGCCACTGCTGCTGATCTGCCAGCCTGGGACACACAAACATGTGGATTATAGGTCAGTCATACTTCATCAGGTGTGGGTCCATCACCTCGTCGGTGTTTGCAATCAAAAATGGTACTGTCCATAGAATCAATAGCATGGAATGTCCACTGATGTGTGCAAAGGCTAGGCGTTTAAACCTGGATAAACTTAAACACACCAAAGTGATTATTCAGGAACTTATAGACAGTAAGACTATTCACCCTTCTTCTAGTAGTTGGTCATCACCCATTCATTTGGTGCATAAGTAAAATGGCCCTTTCCACCTCTGCAGTGACCATTGAGTACTTAGCACCAGAACAATTTTAGATAATTATCCCATCCCAAATATTCAAGATTTTGCTTCCCAACTGCACTGGGCACAAATTTTCAGTGTAATCAACTTTCACAAGGCGCACCACCAACTGCCTTGAGTATCTGTTTATACTGTTTTGCCTTAAGAACACAGCACAGACATGGCAACGGTTCATTGACTTGTTGGTTGGAAAACCAGACTTCATGTATGCATACCTGGACAACTTGTTAATTTTTTCTTTCTCACTCAAGGAATGTGAACTCCACTTACATACAGTGTTACAACTATTACAAGCAAACGGTGTCACAGGGAACAACACTTAGTCACAACTCTGACACACTAGTGTCACTTTTCTGAGCCACGTGATTTCTGTCGACGGCATCCACCCCCTTTCGGAATGGGTCAAGGCCATTAGTATGGTGCCTCTGCTCAAAGACTTTCAGGGCCTCCGCTGCTTCCTAGGAGCTGTAAATTACTACCGCAAAGACATTCCCCATGCCACTGACATAGAAGCCCCACTGGCAGATGCTCTTGCAGGCAACACTTGAGGGTCTTGGGTGGTCACATGGACTCCAGACATGTGACATGCATTTGATAAACTCAAGTGAGCCTTACAGACAGCCATTGCACTCGCTCATACCATCCCTGATGCTCCCATTTCGCTTACTACAGATGCTAGTGATACAGCAGTGGGGCAGTACTTTAGCAATCTGTGGGTGTTGTACGGCCACTCAGATTTTTCTCCCACATACTGTTCACTTCCCAATACAAAAGGTCAACCTTTGACTGGAAACTATTTGATATTTACACCGCTATCAAATATTTCCAAGATGATACTGAAGTCTGCCATCTTGTGGTATTTACCAACCACGAACTGCTCGTATATGCTTTCTGCAACCCAGGAAAGGACTCATCCCCGAGACATTTCCATCACAGGGACTTCATATGCCAGTTTGCAAACCACATATGTTACACCAGAGGGTCAGACAACATCGTTGCCAATTTTTCATCTCATGTGTCGGTATTATCTTCACAACTGCACCTCAGCAAACTACATAGATTGCAAACAGATGATACTGAATTTGCCGCATTGCGCTTGATACTAAAACAGGATTCAATCTTGAGTTACAGGTACTTCCTGGGTTCTCGTCACCCATCTGGTGAAACATTTCAACAGGACACATACATCCGGTGACTCTCACCCCTCTCTACCAGGACATTTATAATAGTATTCATGACTTGGCACACCCTGGCAAACACACCACCATACATCTCATATCTGAACATTTCATTTGGCTGGGGTGATAAAATAATATCGCAGCTGTGTGCGAGTGTGTGTGGCTTGTCAGTGCACAATAGTAGGACATCATGCACAACCCCCATGGGTACATTCGACGTGGCAAAACAAAGATTTCAACACATACAGATTGATATATTGATATCATTAGCCCCTCCCTCCCCCCCTACCCCCCCTTCCCCTCAGGGCCCCTTTCATTACATAATGTCTGCCATTGACAGGTTTATCCACTGGGTAGAGGTAATTCCCCTCACTACTATCACAGCCAATGCAGTGGCCCGAGCCCTTTTATTAATGTGGATCTCACACTTTGGCTGCGCAGCTTCTATCACCACCAACCAGGGCCACCAGTTGGAGTCCACCCTCTTCTGGTAGCTTTGTGAATTGTGCAGGATGAAACAATTTAGGACAACAGCATACCATCCCCAGAGCAACGGGCTTGTCGAATGCTGGTACCAAATGCTTAAAGCTTCACTAATGTGCCATGGAGGTGAGTGGGCTGACACCCTACTGTGGGTAATGTTAGGTGCTTAGGCTACATTCAAAGAGGACCTTGGCACATCTCTGGCAGAAGTACTATACGGAGAACCCCTCACACTTCCAGCAGAGCTAATCAAGCCTTCACTCTCTCGGGATCAAACCTGTGACTCGACATCCATCAGGCATGTTAAGCAGTTAACAACTAACATTCACATGCACCCTCCTGGGCTGCACTTACATCCACCCGCATTCCTGTATAAGGACTTGGCATCGTGCACTCACATCATGTTGCAAGGTGACACCATCTGACTGGCACTCAGGCCCACACAGAGTCATCTCACGGCATAACAATACATTAGAAGTGCTCATTAATGGAACACCTCAAACTCTATCTGTCTCCTGCCTTAAACCTGCATGGTCTCTAGGAGAAGTGCTTGATTGATACTCCACCCAGTCGGTTCCCACCTCCTGCTACACCCGGCTCGTATGAGGTATCTATCGATGGTCTGTGGGTGACTGACGACCATTCCCGCACACGTGACATTACCTACACCCAGTTGTGTGATAGTGCTACAGGTGCATGTGACATCACCCTACAGAGTGATGCATGTGGTCACTCCCCCTTTTACTGGCAGCCCCCCCCCCGCCTCTCCCCTGTTAGAATTTAGTGACGTATCAGGGGCAGCCTCAGAACGTGTGATGTCACCGATGATGATTCGTGTGGAGATTCTGTCACCCCTCTCCAGAAGTGGTAGTTAATGTCAATACTGATTTCATTTGCAGTTCTAAAGTGTTTTCTGTTGATAATGTGTTTGTATTCTACAAATGAGCCAGCTTCCCTAATGACAACTTGACTCACATTCTCCTTCTCCAGTCTGTCCCCTTGCTTGTTGGTACTGACCTGTCAACAGTAAAAGTCCTTTGTACCACAACAGGCATTCAGGTTCACTACCCCAGCTCCTCATAATTCACCATCCCCACCCCAGATTCCTCCAGTTCTGTACAAGGATTCGACCAGACGGGCAGCAAAATAGCACTTATTACATGTGGCGTAGTGTACATCATTGGATCCGACAATCCTATAACACTAAACCCATAAGTGTAACAAAAATAATCATACAATAATATTGACACAACATTTAAATACAAATGTAGAGAACAAACCTGTAGGATTGTAGGAATAATGGGAGAAAACATCATAAATAACAATGGGAGATTGCTTAGAGATTTTGTTTCTACAAACAAACTAAAGATAACAATTTCTTTCTTCTGAAAAAAATATATTCATAAATACACATGGTCAGTTCAAGCATTTACATCTGTTAATCAGTTAATTATCATTAACAAAAAACTGTAAGGCAAGGCAAGAGACATGAAAGTGTACAGGAAATATGAGTAAGTTAAGTTCATTTTTTTGTGATATCTCAAATAGATATATGCACCAAATGGAAAAAGAATGAAAAGTTGTCAGAAGAAAAGACGAAAGAAGAAATCTTCAAAGGGTGTCTACTAAATGAACATAGCATATGAGATCTGTACCAGATCTTAATCAAAAATTAGTACAGAAAGAAGAAGAAGAAGAAGAAGAAGAAGAAGAAATAGAGAAGGTATGGAAAAATATATGGAAAACAGTTGAAGAATCCTTTGGAAAATAGAGAAATATAAAAAGGAAGAAATGGTTAAAAGTTGGACACCAAGTTAGATAAAGCTGTAAAGAATAAAAACATTACACTTCTCTTAAGTATGTCAATGAACCAACTGCCTTTTTTAACTTGCTGTTATATCAGTCAAAGAAGTCAGTATTATTAATTTAGTAATTTTCACAATTTAAAAATGTGCATACAATTTGAGCCAAAAAGTAAAACTAGAGTATATGTAAATACTTAACTAGATATGCATGTAAAATTAAACTTTATGTACCTGTCAATGTTTTCTGTTGTTTCTATATGATAAATAAAAAATAAAATAAAAACAAGATGAATCAAATACACGAACAAGAGAGAAATGCAGTAAATCAAGATGGATATTAAGGAAAAACTGAATATATTTAATATCCCTAACAAAATACAAGAAAAGTAGGAGAAACTGCAATGAACATCTGGAAAGACTGAATGGAGAAAGATTACATCTCCAAATAATAAGGTTTAAGCCAATTGAGAGAAGAAGCCAAGGAAGACAGGAGAAGTGACGAGTACTGTAACAGATAAAAACAAAAGTTATCCTAGTTTTTGAAGAAACACTGAATTCCTTCCTTGGTTATGAAAGAGGGAAAGGTTGTGGAAGATTTAAAAGGAGGTGCAGGTAACTCAAATCCCAGATTGATAGAGGCCTGCCTTTAAGGATGAGGGGAGAGAAAGGTGAAGGGGCTAGGCATCTTTGGCCTTCAGTTGTCCTTCTGAGATGTGTAACATTCTAGTGAAACTGTATGACAAAATCTGACCATTATCTCCCAGCTAATTTTCCTACCTCTGAAATGATTTCTGTCATGAAACCCATTCCGTTCAACTACTCACACTCACTCACTCCTGCTCCATCTTCATAAATCCTACAACAGGAAAGAAACAGCAGCATATGTAACCAATAGCTAAGGTGGCACAGTACAAGAAGCTGGACTCATATTTAAGAGGATGGCAGTTAAAATTCCCATCCAGCCATCCAGATTTATGTTTTCCATGATTCCTCTAAATTGCTCAAGGCAAATAGTTGGATGGTTTCTTTGAAATAATATGGTTGATTTCCTTCACCATCCTTTCTCAATCCAAGCTTATACTCTGTCTTTAATGACCTTTCTGTGGATTAGACTTAAAAGCAAATTCTTCCTTCCTTTATAATGTGTCTACCTCTAATGTTGTTGCTGAAGTAATACATGTTCACTTCACAGCTTTTTATGTAAGAATGAACACCACTAAACCGGATGAGTGCATGAATGGACACAGAATAACTGTCTGCCTTAGGGACACCCAGTACCCTGTTGCTGTGCATGCTCTACAGAATGTATCAAGAGAATTGAATGCTAGCTACACTGCATAAGCCATTTGAATCCTCACATCTAGTACTAATCTCTCTGTACACTGGGTGTGTGAACATGCTCTACAACATACCTTAGTATCCCATTGACAAACAACCTTTTCTTTAGTATTAATTTACAAGATTTGTTATTCTATTACATTTTTAATTTTTCTATTTATTGTTCCATCTCTCTTTTTGGTTTCTGTTGGCACCTTTTCCACTTCCCACTCAGTTCTTAAGTCCACTACACATTTAACATCTCATTTATCTTCCTCATCATACTTGTTTACTTTTCCTTCTGTTCTTTCATCTCTCAACTGAAGATGACACAGTGCTTATTTATAACATTTTTTACATCCTATTCTATAGATGCCTATCCCTCTTCATATGCATCTTGCCTTGTCTTTACAACAAGTGGGTCCCTCTCAGTTTGGGATCTGAGAGATCTGTATCTCCTTTGCAACCTGTTCCACTTTTCTCTCTGACAAAGGAGGTAACAGTTTATAAAGCTAGGATAATTTGGAACATAAATTACCTATTATTACTTACTTACACTAGCTAGGTCATTGTTAAATGTCTGTCATTTTGCTGTAAGCTCATGTTATATCATGATTTTAAATAATGGACACAACACAGTATTTAGTTAATGTGACTACCTTTTGCATTTGTAATCACTTATGAACACTCAATGACCACTTTAAGACCCCTCATGCAATGTCAATCACCTGTAGACACTTCCTATAAAGTAAAAACATTCTGACAGTGACAACAGTTTTACAGTGTGCTTTCATAATTGAGTTCTAACAGATGAATATCGTAACATTGCTTTTTCATCATACAGTCAGTGAGCACACTAGATTTTCATATACCTGAAATAAATATGTAGATTTCCATGTTTTTGACATGAAAATGTGATCATAAGGAAAATTACTAACAGTTTAATGTAAAAAAATAAATAAAAGTTAACACAAATTACTACAACATGTTAACACAATGAGTGCTGGGTGCAGACTTCCATGGCAATGGTGACAATATTTTAGCTCATCCTGAACTGTTACAAAGATAGATGCTAATACTTGGAACTGACATAGAGAAGCTGACTCATTGGTTGGTAGCCTTGAACTTTCACAGTGATGGTGATTATGAACTTGTACGATTCCAAGTGAGGATTAGTGTTGGGGTTAGAATATATAAAGATGGTGCAATGATATTTTGTGATTTTTTATTTGAATATTAGTTTGTAAAACTATAAGTTGAGAATAAGTATTAGAGTTGATCTGTTGACTCTAGCAATAATTTGGTTTAACTAAATGCTAGCTGGTTACAATAGAGTTAAAGTGTAATGTACTTTTTGAATGATACCCTGCATACCTATGTGGTAAAAAACCAACTTTCATGCAAAGTTTCATTGTTCATAATTTTGTTAACCTAATCAAATTATTAATTAGAAGCTTCATTAAATAATCAAAGGCACTTTCCAATTTAGAAAAATTAGGGAAACAGAAGTGTAAAGCCAGATCATGGAATCAAAGAAATTTAAGGGCTCAGACAGTGGATGTACAGGCTTCTATAAATGATTTATTTGTTTTCAAATCTCTATATTTTCCAAAGTATTACAAGTAAAAATATGACTGATGCATGAATAGAACCATAAATTCATCAAGTTTGTGTTTTATGCTCTATAAATGATGTATATGTGCCCATCTATTCACATGACCTATGTCTAAGAAGTAGTCAAATTTTTTCCACACCTTATGTAGCAACGCAGTCAAAGAACATCACAGTGGCACAGTTGAGGTCTCTGAGCTTTTCCATCGTTCATTGCTGATGGGCTACATAAACACAGTCTTGAAGGTAGCCCAAAAGGAAAAAGTCACAAGGTGTTGGGTCAGACATTGTGGGAGGCCTAGGGAACAGAGCCACATTGCCTTCATCACTACAGCCAGTCCAGCAATCTAGAAGTTCATAGTTTAAGTAGTGACAAACATCAGTGTTCTGATGATGGGGTACAGCATCTTGTTGGAATATGAAATTCCTGGCATCAGTAGTCAGTTGTGGTAGCAACCACAACTGCAACATATCACTGTAAGAGGTATCCATCACAGTCTTCTCACAGAAGAAAAATGGCCTGTACAGCTTTGTAATATTGCACAGAAAACATTCATCTTTGGTGAACCTTCTTCATACACCACAATTTCATGATGATTTTCAGTCCCCACACTCTCACCATGTGATGATTAACCTTTCCAGATGAACAGAAGGTTACTTCATTATCAGGTTGGAGGTGAAATGTTCACCCTCTAGTACTCCCTGCAGTATGATGCAAAATTTAATAAACACATCATAATCTTCCATTTTTAATTGTTGCTTGAGCTGCAGATGGCACAGTTTGAAATGTACCTGGTTGACCTGTACTTTTCTGTTTATGGAGACATCCAGTGTTCTTAAATTCTTGATACTTTTCACAATTCTCTGTTACTTGGCAGTTCTTTTCCATAATTCCTTTAGAATGTATTCTGCACTATTGTAACGGATAAACATCTTGGATATTTGAATAAACAATTTTTTTTGTTTTGCTTTGTCATTATGTTGTTAAAGCACTGCACTCATAATACCAAGAGGTGGGCAAAATGCAAACACTGTGAATTGACAGTTCAGTTCATGCATCATTCATACTTTTACATGTAACTTTGGAACATAAAGAACTTAAAATGCAGTAGCCCTGAATTTTTGGGTGTGGCCAAACTCTATTGCACATAATTTCTAAATGAACAAGTTTCTAGAAAAATGAAACTGGTTTCTGAAAAATGAAAAACTATGGCTGCATACTGAATTAGGTCTTTTTGTGCAGAACCTGTTACTAGCTCTAACTGTTCTGACAGTTACTTGCTAATGATGTCCCTTCAATTACTAATTTATCTCTAAGAAAAATGTTTAACAGAAAACTAGTAATGCTTTCTCAATCAGCGGTTTGAATATTGTGACATAAATGATGTTACATAAATAAGAGCTTACCAATTTTAAGTACACATGTATATGCTATACAATAGGTGTCTAAGTAGAATCAGCTGAAAGACAAGAAAAAAATTAAGTTATTTAAAAGGTATAGAATAAAAACAAACAGAACAAGTCCAACTTGTTATGTTCCAAGTTGTTTCTACTTTTAACTGTGTCTATGAGCATCAGTTGGAATTTGTCTGCTGAAGGCTGATCCTGGCCCACTGTTCCTTCTCCTTGTAATTCCAAAATATGCACATGCTGTTAAAACAAAAGCTCTTGTGCAGTACTTTGTGAATGAAATTTCTGACATTTGGCCATATGTTTTATTATTCAGTTGTTTCACACTATAGGAATTTCAGCTTTATAGCCATTATGAAGTACAAAGCTGAAGTGAAAAAGCAATAAAATGTATGGATCATGTTGTACTGGGCATAATGTGAAGAACATAAAAGTCATTACATATTTAAGGAGCACTACTTACAGATTGCAAAATTAAATGACTAACAATATTTGTGGTTATACAAGCAAAACATAACAACCTTACCAGACTCAACTTGATCAAAGCAGTCTTCTACAGCTTCCTGAACAAAGTCCTTGACTTCTGTATCTTTGACACCACGAAGCATGACTTTTGCAACAGCAGATCTATCTGGAAGAGCATCATCTCCCAGCTGCAAAAGATAGTGTTTAATTTATTTTGTTAGTAAACAAACTATAACAATTAATATACAGGGTGAGGCAGTCAAATGGAAAGATTTAAAAGAATTGCACAAAATGTATATTTAAACACATTTTATTTATTTTTTGACACAAATCTAGTGTTCTTAAGTGGAAATTAATAGTTTATTTTTGAATGTAGTATCATTCATATGGTGACCTCGATTTTGCACACATCGTTGGAGACTGAGGGTGAATCTGCCCATGATGACATGTAGCTTCTCCATCAGAATGTTTATTTCTTGGTGAAATTTCTTATTCAAATCATCTCTGGTTCTTGAATGATTTTCCAGAAAAACTTTGAACATGAAGTAATCCCAAGAGAAAAGTCTGGAGCTGATAACTATAGTGAATGGATAGGCCACAGAACATTGCCATTTTGGCTGATGAGATGACAAGTAAATGACATCTCATCAGCCAAAATGGCAATATTCTGCACTATATGTTAATTGTGACTCTTTATAGTTTTATTTCAGATTAATCTGATGATGTATAAATCAAAATGAGTAAGCAGGACCTCCAATATGGGTCTGCCAAAAACTCAAATTGTCTCCATGCAATCTCTTTCCACTCAGAAAAATTAACAGTTTGGTGTGCAGTATCGTCTTGAGCAAAAATTGGCCCTTATTTCTTTTTTAAGACAAACATTCTAACACAGTATGGTGAACTCTACACATTATGCTGATATGTTGGCAATATTTTCTCTGCCTGAATTCAGTCCCTATGATCCAGATAAAGAAACATTCTTCCAGCAGGATGGTGCAACTAGCCATACTGTTGCAGTGTCAATGGGTTTGCTTAGACACACATTTACTTGTTAGACACACATTTATTTGTGTGTCTAAGCAAACCCATTGACACTGCAGCAGTATGGCTAGTTGCACCGTCCTGCTGGAAGAATATTTCTTTATCTGGATCATAGGGACTGAGTTCAGGTAGAGAAAATATTGCCAACATATCAGCCACCCCAGCCGGCGTACTTTTATACCTTAGACTTCTTAGACAACACTGGCCATTAGTGTTAAACAGTATCATTGAATGGTAAGAATCATAGCACACAAAAGCAATGACATAAGGTAAATGTACACTCATACATCATTTAAGACAATCAGGTGTGGGAAACTGATGCTGCAGAGAGGGCAAAGAGGGGGACTGTGGGATCTGTCAGAAAGGAATCTGACAAATAAAACAAACATAATAACATATGCTCATTAATCTAAACTAACAACTATAGTGCTGCATACAGTATCAGTCACATAAAGTGAATATAAAATTGTATCCAGATGAGGGAAACTGAAGCTGAGAAGGGGACAGCAGGAGGGTGCAGTAGGAGGGGTAAAGGTAGGGGGGGGGGGGGGGGGAGGTAGGCAGTGGGGTCTTTTGGGATGGAAGTTGGCAAATGACAGATACATGAAAGAAAAATAATTACATATGCAGGCAGGGTTGGAGGATCACGTCCATACCTCCATGTACAGAAAGCAACTCCCTGAGTTAAAATCATTGGGCTGAACAATTAAATAGAAATTGTAGAACATAGGTTTCATAGGCAACTCTGGTCAATGTAAACTAACTACATTAAAATGGGATGGGGTATGGCATACATCTCATTAATGAGCAGTGTTGTCTATGAAACATACACTGAACTATTTCTATGTAATTATTTAGTCCAATGGTCTTTATCCCATCGGTTTACTTTCTGTACATAAAAGTGTGACCATGTTTCTACAATTCTGCCTACATATGTTATTATGCTTATTATATTTATATCTTTCATTCATCAAATTCCTGTTGTCCCCCTCTCTGCTCTACAGCATTGACTCTCCTCACCTTATTGTCTCATCTGGTTTACAATTGTATGTGTACTTATGTTATTGCTATTGTAATTGCTGTAATTCTTTACCATTCAATGATCTCATTTTACACTCTGACCAGTGTTGCCTAGCAGCCGTTGATGTAAAAGTATATAAAAATTATGAATGTGATTTCTGGGCCTGATGCTATGTACAAATCATCAGTCTATGTGTATCTGCTGTTGTAGTCCTATTTGTAAGTGTGCATAATCAAACAGTGTGCATTACAAGTGCCTCCATGCCCAGCCTAGAGAGATCACCTTGCATCCTGAACAAACAATGCAGCAAGCATTGTGCCATGTGCATAACAGACCAACATAAGCCTGGCCTTGGCCTCATTTACGTTTACTTACTTTTTGTATACTCGCTATGAGTATGTATGTTGTGGAGTTCTGTTGTTATGAGACTTTTTACTGTTCTATACTTCATTCAGCATTATTGTGGATCTCTTCATGTGAAAGCAGAATGAAACTTGGTTACTTCTGACATTGTGTTTGTACACTGTTATAACACATTTGGCAATTAATGCAGTATTCTACTCCACATGTTTCATTTCTTTGGTTCAATATATAGCCAACACGTCAGTGGAAGTACTTCTTCAGTTACTTGCTGAACAACAGTGAGCTCTCACTGACCAGCAGCAGACTCTCTCAATGGCACTAAACAATTTGGCAGCCTCATTGACTCATCAGCCTCCACCACCATTGACGCAGCGTCCACCATTTCCTCCATGTGATGATTCCACAGAAGATTGGGATGCATATGAAAAATACCTTCTGCAACATTTTGAAGCTTTTGGAGTCACTGACTACAATTTGTGCAATGCTTTATCTTTATCTTGGATTTCTTCTCATGTTTGTCACCTTTTGTATAAACTAGCTCCTCTTTGGGAACCTGCCAGTCTCTGCTTTGATGAAATATGTCAGTTGATCTCTAATTATCAATGCAAACATGCCCACGTTATTACTGCTCACACTGGGTTCTACTTTTGTTAGAAGCAGCCACAACTGTCTCACAGAGCTTGTACAGTGGAATTTCATGGGCTTAGTCATCATTGACAGTTTGTTACTGAAGCCCACTGGGACTAATTAGCTGATTTGATGATTTGTGATGCTATAATAACCTGGCCCCTAATAGGAAAGTTCATGAACAAGCCAAGCTTTACAGTGTGAAAATCTCTCCCTCATGGATTTTCTTAACAATGCTCAGTCTTTTGAAGCATTCAGGGGAACAGGAAATGAAGTGAAGCATGGTGTGAAATAGCTACTAATGCTTCCTTCCTACTTCAGCAAGAGTTGGTTGAATCATGCAGGGAAGATGACATCATGACCATGCAACCATGGCCTCCATGCCACATGGAGAAGTGCCATGCTAAGTAGCACCAGTAGTCAGTGTCACAACAGTGGCCACATGCTCCTCTTATGGCATGCCCTTATTGTTTTGTTCAACATGTCTGGGCCGCATGCCCCAAGTGTTGAGCAACGTGCAACCATGGTTAAAAAAAAGAAAGAAAGGGACATATTGCTTCTGTGTGCAGCTCTTGACCTCCTTCACTAGACATGAAAATGCATGTGAATAGCGTTTCCCAAGTGACTGTAGCCCCAATCAATCTCTACATTGAAGTATGTGTGGCGTACAGTGTGTTAAAAATGCAAGTGGACACATTTACAACAGTGAATTTGTTAAATTCACAAACAATTGTGGATCTTGGATCACTGGCATTGTCCTCTATATATATCTTGCTGATGAGTTGAAACAAGCAACAAGTATCTCTAATGGGACCGTTTTCTATTTCCATAGTGTACAAAGCAGTTTTTTAACCTTTCACCTTTCTACTAGTGGATGATACCAACACTGAAAACATAATTGTATCATACGCTTTTAGAATTTTTGAGCTCTCTATTTGTGACAAAGTGCATTTGGTATTGGATCAAGTTCTCTATCAACAACTGGATGTGCTCTGCTTGGAATATTCCTCCCTGTTTTCAGAAGGTTTAGGGTGTGTTGCCGGTTTCAGGGTTCTCATCACAATGAAACCAATGGGACACCCTCATTGCCCACCCAGTCCCATTACAGGAGCAAGACAACATAGAACAAAACCAACTTTTATCTTTGGATGTTATCACACATGTCTCCTGTAGTGAATGGTCTACTCTGATGGTAATGATCAAAAATACCTAATGGAAATCTTTAGTTATGTGGTGGTTTTAATGTGTCTGTAAATTCACAGTCTATTATTGATACCTGTCCCTTATCCCATCCAGATGAACTCTTAGCAAGGTTTCCCAGGGACCAATATTTTTCCAAAATAGAAATTTCAGCATCTTACTTACAGCTGCCTCTGGATAATGATTCCAAACATGTCCTCATAATGAATACCCTCTTTGGATTATACAAATACCAACACCTGCCATTTTGCAATGATTTTTGGAGCAACTCATGGCTTCTGTGCTAGGGTGCATTAACTACCTGAATGATATCATGGTCTTAGGTTCCTCAACAGATGAAATTTGCAGAACCTTCGTGCCTTGTTCATAGCACTACAGACCACTTGTGTGAAATATAAATTGTAGAAATCACAATTCTTCAACAGTCTACCATCTATCTCAGTTTTAAAGACACACATAGGGATGTCAAGCCCTTATGACACTATGTCAATGCCATTACAGCTTTGCCACATCCTACCAATGCCAAAGAGTTGCAAGCTTTTCTTGGAAAGATTGCATGCTACTACAAATTTCATCCTGGTGCAGCAATGTTGGCCCAGCTGGTTCATGCTGCCTTATATAAAGATGTTCTTTTTACCAGTTGATGACCTATGAGCATGTGTTTACCCTATTAAGGTCAAAATTACACTCAACACCTTGCTTGGTTACGTTACAACCAGACCAACATCTTGGTTTGGTCACAGACACCTCCCAGTGTGGCCTTGGGGCCATTCTCGTGCAAAAATACATGGACAGTTCTGGTCACCCTGTTGTTTACATTTCCAAACCTCTGAATCAGGGATACAGAATTACTCACAGATAGAGAAAGAAGCTCTTGCTATCATGTACCCACTACAAAAATTTCATGTTTTCCTATGTAGTTCTAAGTTTCATTTGATTACTGATCATAAACCTCTGGCTTCTCTTTTCAATCTTTCAGCGTCTTTACTGGACAAAGTAGCCCATTGTCTGCAGTAATGGGCTCTGTTTTTGTTGTGCTTTAACTATGAGATTTATTTCTGACTGACAGCACAACACACTAATGCAGATGCTCTTTCTCAGTTGCTGATTGGCCTAGATCCAGCATTTGATCAGGATGAATTGTTGTGTTTCCATTTATACACTGAAGCCCAAAACAAGGTGGATTGTTTCCCCATTACCAGTTCTCAGATTTTGGTGGCTGTCATGGCTGATCCTGTCTTATTTAGGTTTTCAATTTATTCACTACAGCTGGCCAAATAAATCACTTGGCTGGGTATCAGATCCTTTGTGTAATTATTATGGTCTTCACCATCACACATCAGTTCTCGATGGTGTGCTACTGTTGGCTACTGAAGAGTTGGTGCCCAGGATTGTGATCCAGTTCACATTGCATTGGAACATCATGTGTCTGCCTCCATCACACCTTGACCACTGGGGTGTTTCTCTTAAAAGACTGCTGGCCTGCTGCCACACCTTTTATTGACAATGAGATCATTGTGTTGTGACAGCCTGCCTACAGTGTACCACCTATCAAGTGGCACCACTGGCCTCTCTTTCCCTGTGGCCAGCCACCCAGCACCCATGGGAGTGAATTCATGCTGGTTTCATGGGTCCAGTCCTTAACTCCTTTTGGCTTGTAATAGCTGATGCTTTCTCAAAACCTCCTTATGTGGTTCACTACCCGTCCATGTCCTACCCGTCCATGTCCACAGTGGCTATAGTTATGGCCATCTCAAAGTTCTTTCCTTAGAAGGATTTCCATATACACTTGTGATGGAAATGGTCCACAGTTTGGGTCTCAAAAGTTTGTAGATTATTGTACAAACAATGGCATCTTGCATGTTACAGTCCATCCCCCTTATCCACAGTGCAATGGAGAGGCAGAGCAACTGGTCTGTACAGTCAAGCACCAGATGAAAAAAATTTGTCACTCAGGCTTCTCCCAATGAAGCCCTCAAGAGGTTCTTGAATTTATATAGGTTCACTCCAGGTGTTGACCATAGGTTGACAAAACAACATCACAGCCACCAGTCCTGTATACTGCTTCATCTGCTCCAGCCAGTGCCCTGCCACCTGCCTTCCAGTAATTCCATCTGGGCTCCATTGTCTGGGACTGAGGGTTTGGCCAGCACCATAAGTGGATAACAGCCATTGTTCATCACTGGCAAAGCTGCCAGGGCCACTGTATCTGTGTCATATGCAGCTGTAATGATTTGGCGTCATGACACTATGACCAGATCAATCCATGTGCGACCAACCAGTGAGCCCTCTGCCCCTGCAGCTGCTGTCACCATCTGTGTGCTGGACCCCATAGTGTTGTTCACATCTCCTCTGGCTCTGGTACCCCCGTCAGTATGGGTACTGTTGCCACTGGGTGGAGTTTGCACTGCTGGGCTACCTCCATCTCTACAGCTCGTGTTGCCACCACTGCTGACTTCCCTGCTGCCTCCATCACTGAGATCCTGCCTGGACGTGGACGTGTATACAACACCATCATCATCAGTACTGCATTACAGCCTCTCATGGGGGAGTGAGCACCTTGCCTGTCCATGCCTGTATTCTCCTGTCACAGCATTTGCAACTGATCCAACAATTGCCACTTACTGATGAAGACATGGACATCTCTGCAATGAACACTTTTCTCCAAGGGTGGAGGAAATGTAACCCTATTGGACAGATGCTGCAGCAAGTGCTGTGTTGTGTGTAAAGCAGCCCAATATAAGCCCAGCACGCCGGGCCCTTGGCCTCGATTACGTTTTCTTGCTTCTCATATGCTCTCCTACAAAGACTGTATAGTCGTGCTTGGGTGGCTCAGTTGGTAGAACGCTTGTCCATGAAAGGCAAAGGTCCTGAGTTCAAATCTCAGTCTGGCACACAGTTTTAATCTGCCAGGAAGTTTCATATCAGCGCACACTCTGCTGCAGCGTGAAAATATCATTCTGAAGACTGTATAGTGATGCGTTCTTGTAGACAAAACTTGGCTTGTGTTACTTCTTATATTGTCTCTTTACAACATTACTACATCTACTTTAATCTTAAGTGTCTTATAAGAAAAAGTTTGTTCATCATGCTGACCCACATATTTGCCCCCCCCCCCCCCCTCCCCCTCCCCGTTACATCATTTACCTGGTGATTTCCTATTGACTCCTTTTATGTTGTCTCATTGTCATTGTAGGCTTATACCATGGGAAGCAAGGAGAGGATGTTAGTTGGTGGCCAATATCCTCTTTCTATAAAACAAACTGCACGCATATATTAACTGGGTTTTATATTCTTAAGCACAGAAAATTACTTAAATCAAGGTAGTTCAGATGTTGTGGTACAAGATCTCTGTAATAGACCACATTAGCCTCACTGCTGATGAAGTAAAAGTCTTCTATGTACATTACTCTGGTCCCTATGTTCTGTCCGTCTCTGAGCTAGAGGCTGAACTAACTGCTACTGTGGCTCCCGCTGGGCTGTGACTGACAATTCAACTCATTGACTCACTCAGTGACAAACTGGAACTGACTGGCCCTCCAATTCATGGCAGTGATCTAAATACTGATGGCCAACAGGGTGTTGGCAGCACATTTCTTGTGAGTCTGTCTTTGGCCTCTATCACTCTTCTCGCAACATCTTTGCTGCCTGAAGTGCTGGCACCATCTTATACCAGGACAGCTCCCTTCACCTTCAACATGAGATTTGTTTTTGTATTTAACACATTTGTTATTTTATGGTTTTTGATTGAATGTTCATTTGTTTTGCAACTATACACAGCCTCCAGGTCATGCCTTTATCATCCTTCATGGGACTATAATAATACTGCTCACCAGTATTGACACCTGGTAGCTCAGTCGTCTTCCTGAATGGCACAATCACCATAATGATTCAGCTTCACACAGTCTGATGGATAAGATATTTAATTCAATACATATATATGATGTGTTTTCTTTAACCTTGGTATGTTTTCACATTTTACTTTGGTTATTTACTGTTCTTTCTTGGTGGTCAGTTAACTACTGTTATGCACTATGTGTTAATTTAGGCTCTTTGCAGATTCTTTTGATTAATCTGATGATGTATGAATGAAAATGTGTCATTAAGGAAAGTAGTCACTCTCAACCTGTGACTTCCATATATTTTTGTACCGTAGTGTTCATTATAGCTCTGATTCAATATTTGGATTAAATAAAAATGGGAGCATACCTCTTCAGTGACTTCTTGTCACACCTTTTCTTAAAAGAGTGCTTTGTCACTCATCCATAAATTGTGGATTCTGTCTTCATTTCATCCAATAACATTTAATACCACTTGGCAAAAGTGTATGTGGTTATTGTGTTCTTGAAGTTGAAGGACTTACATAATCTGCACCTTGTATGGATGGCACCAGAGATCATTATTCAAAGTCCTTGCTGATCACAGTGGCCAAGCAGTTCTAGGTGCTTCAGTCTGGAATCGTGCAGCTGCTACGGTCACAGGTTGAAATCCTGCCTCGGGCACAGATGTGTGTGATGTCCTTAGGTTAGTTAAATTTAAGTAGTTCTAAGTTCTAGGGGACTGATGACCTCAGATGTTAAGTCCCATAGTGCTCAGAGCCATTTGAACCATTTTTCAAAATCCTTCTCACTGATTGATTGCCTGAGACTAAGTTTTGCGCTGTGCTTTCTAGTTGATTCTAATGGATTTCTTCATAAAGGTTCATGCAAACCCTCAGTACTCTTTTGGTTTGGCTTGTTTTTATACAATAACTTCTTCTTTTGGTAGTGCTACCAGGGTCTTGAAATATTCTCACCCAAGGTTTGATAGTATTGGAAGATGAGACGGGAAACGATGGGGATAAATAAAAATCTTAACAGAAAGTGTGCTGAGCTACAAACCTATCTGATTGTTTGTAATATGTCTTTATATCAAACTCATGTTGTGCACTTGACCAACACTCCATGGCTGCTAAAACTTCCACCTATCTATGTGCACAAGATGAAGTCCCTCAGTCCCATAAACCACATAACATAGAAGCCAGTCAGTCCTCAGTCCATTAGATTGCCTCACCCTGTACCTTGTTAATTGTTCTGTACTCACCATTCCCATCTGCCTGAAGATACAGTGAACTGCACACTGAAACACAAATTAATCATAACATTAACTTCCAGTCTGAATTATATCTCTTACAAATTGTCACATTATGAATGTTATATGAATCAGACCTCCAAGGAAAATATATATATGTATTGAGGTAATTAAAGTAATTTTATTTGATTTTAATGTGTACCCTAAGATCTATAGGCCAAATACTATGCATCGTCAAATAATTTTTCAAACTATATGTATGGATTCTTGACACCAACAGAAGAAAAAATCGTCTTTATAAACATATATGCCAATATACTTCATTTGAGAGTTTTTTTTAATGAAAGAACAATATGTAAAGTTCTCAAAACAAATATTCAAAGTATCTTCTGCTTCATTCTACACTCACATGTGCTTATCAGATCATTGACTGTCACCCATTTAGAACACTGGTATATTCTTGAATGTTTCTGCAAGCTCCCATCCTAAATGTAGTCTCAGCATACCAAAAACAGTCAGTTGGCTGCACAGTATTAGTTTTCTTTGATTAGTGCCCATCCTAATTTCTTTCTCTTGGACAACAAACTGTTAGATGGACCCAAACTAAAATTTTGACTAGTGTGGAAGTGTCATACACTTCTTAGTAAGCAGAGTCAGTGAGAAAAGAGGAGCAGAAGAATGGGTTTGTAGCAGAATATTAGGCTAAAAACACTGTAGTTTATTGTTAATGACATTCAGTTCTTGTAAAAGCCTTTTGAAATTTTGTGTTATGCATCTTGCAAACCATTTCACTAGTGGATGTGACTGTACCTCATATATAACAATCATATCTTTGTGGCACATGCATATAATGAACAGAGCTGTTCTTTTTAGACAAGTGTTATGAAAGAGTAAATGTATAGAAATGACAGTGGAAAAATTCATATTCATTTATTCAACCACCCACCTATATCTGACTGATGTGTGGCTCATAGAAACATACAACAAAAAACAATATTCACTCTGGTCTTCAAGCTCTTGCTCTTTCTTTAGAAAAACTTTACACATGCACATGTAAAACCACACAGCCACTCAAATGCACACACTTGAAGCCGCAGTGAGACTGACTGTTGATTACTAGTTATTGGGAACGATTACCTGGGTAGATGCTGGAGGGGACAGAGGGGAGAAACATGCACAAGGTGAGGAGTGGGTAGTAGGATAGTGTGAGGCAGGTCTTTCAACAGATAACTCATGACTGCACAAGAAGGTGAAAGGAGTTCAGAGGGCTGTGCATATAAATACAGAAAGGGAGAAGGGGAGGAGAAGGGGAGCGAGCAAAGGAAAACACCGTGTAATGAAAGAGGAGACAGGGAGGAAAGAGAGAAAGGAAGAGGGGACGAAAAGAGTGAGAGAGAAGAGAAGAGGTAAGGTGATGATGCAGTGAGAAACAAGTTAGCAGAGTTTAGGCCAGGAGGATTGTGAGAGACCAAATTTCCACCAGTGAAGTTCAGAGAAACTAGTACTGGAAGGGAATATCCAAATGGCTTGTGCAGTGAAGCAGTTGCTTTTGCTATGGTCCGCAACATCTTTGACAACAAGATAGTCAAGTTTGCAGTTTGCTGCAGTTTGGTGGTGGCCATTCAGGTGAGTAGACAGTTTGTTACTTGTCATGCCCATACAGAAGGCTGCACAGTACTTGTTATTGCAGCATAGCTGACATGTAATATGACTGCTTTCACACATGGCTCCGTCTTTTACACGGTAGGAATTACCTGTGACTGAACTGTGGGAGGAGATGGTGAGTGGGTGTGTCAGTCAGTTCTTGCATCTGGGTCAACTGCAAGAGAATGGCTCTTGGGGTCCCAGATTGGGAGCAGGATTGGAGTAGGGGCACAGTTTTACTAGGTGGCCAGAGGAGTGTTGGTTGATGGCTGGCTCACATTGGAAGGAATACACTGCTCAATCTGACTGGTGAACATTATTCAAAGGAGATTATAATTCATGACTTTTAATGTACTTTGATGGTTTATAATTTCTGTACAATATAAACATCTACTACGAAAACTGAATGAATTTTAAAAGTTTTTATCTTAAAGGACTGCAGCTGGTCATTTTTGCCTGTGTGGCATTTTTCAGGTTTGAGGTTTCTAAAGGGGAAATAATGGAGTTTTACTTCAACTTGGCTGATTTTATTTCATTGTTGTGATCTCATTTCCTCTTTCCCTTTCCATTTTACTTTGTTTAGTGGAACAGTGGACATACATTAGTTTAGTGCTTGATTTGTGATGGTGTGCAATGGTACACCACAACAGTACTACTATTCAGTATTTGGCTAATGTTTTTTTTACTTTTTCTATTTTAGGACCTCCTATGGTATTGGTGTTAACACTCCCACCCTTGTATCTAGGAAGTTTAGAGGGTTCTGCATTGTAACAATAGTATGAAAAAATAAAATTAAAAATGTTTGGGTAAATAGTAATCTCACTGAAGAGAGGGAAAAATTAAAACTACTCCACAGTGTAATGCTGAATAATAGAGAGATTCCTGAGCTAAAGGAATCCTTCAATATATATCAAGCACACTATAAGGACTTACTCTCATAGATCAGGAGCAACTATGTTGCAAATAAGCTTCAAAACTCACACAACGTAACTGCTGGCATCTGGGCAGTCATAAACAGTTTTAGAACCAGCAATGACAAATCCTGTATGGAATTTACTGTTAACCACAATGGCATGCTCATGAAAGACCAACTGGAAATTGCAAATATTTTTAATGAATATTTTTCTTCTGTAGGGGAAGCCATAAATGACAAACATAAAAACATGCATTACAGTTTTAAAGGTAATATATGTGGCCATAGTATATATATAGCCCCCACAAACCGTGCAGAAATAATGGGCATCATTAGGTCTATAAAACCCTCTAATTCACCTGGGCATGATGGCCTAAATATTAATGTTTTAAAAGCATGTAGCCAATATGTCTCTGTACCTCTGTCTGTAGCAGTCAACAATATAATAGAATCGGGCACCTTTCCAGGCAGACTAAAATAGCACAGGTAACACCCATTTTTAAGAAAGGTGACAACAACAAAATAGAAAACTTCTGTTCTTGATCTATGTAAATGATATTAAATAGTGTACTATAAATTCCGGAATTGTTCTGTATGCCGATGATACATTCATTGTATGTAAAAAGGAATCATGTAATGAACTAGAGGCCAAGTGTAATAATGTCACAAAAGAAATTGTTCAGTTTTTTAATGAAAGCCACTTAAATGTAAGCACCAGTAAAACATGTTTGATGGAGTTTAACAAAAGTAGTTTGAATACTGAAATTAAATTATACATGGGCAACGAATTGGTAAAGAAAGAGTCTAGTTTAAAATTCCTTGGCATAACAATCCAAAGCAACCTGAAATGGGACACACATATTGACTCCCTAGCAACTAAATTGTCAAAAAATATATTTGCAAGCGGTACTATTAGCAAGTTTTGTAGAGACACTGTAGTCCTAAAGACTGCATACCATGCTCTCCTCTCACTTGAACTAAGGTATTTAACTTTGGGGGGCAACAACCAAAGCTAATCTAGATAAGCTACTCATTCTTCAAAAAAGGGGTGTGAGAATAAACTGTGGAGCAAAATATAGGGAATCTTGTCGCACCTTATTTCCAAAAACAGAGGTGTTAACTGTTATAAACACATACATTCTAAAAGCCATACTGCTTGTGAAAAGACTACACCCAAACACTTATTCATGTTTCCACCAGTACAATACTAGAAATAAAGAAAGGTTTTACATTAGCAGCTACAGAACAGCCCTTTATGAAAAGGGGCCTCAGTACGCAGGTATAAAATTAGCTAATGCACTGCCTAGTGCAGTCATGGCTCTTTGTACAGTAAAACTGAAACATCCGCTTAAGAAATTTTTAGTAAAACACCCTTTCTACTCATTAAAAGAGTACCATACTTATATGAAGAACAACAAATGCTTTGTGAAATTATGTGAATAGAAATCAGTAAACATTTTATTGTAATTTTGTTGTAAATTAATGACGTATTCAGAAAAATGTGTCTTGTGTATTGTACAAATAACTTTAATCATGACTGTTTCTTTGTACATGTGCAGTATGCTATTCGATGTTGAATAAAGCTATTATTATTATTATTGTTATTAGTTGGCTACTCACCATATAGCAGACACCCTGAGTCGCAGATAAGCACAACAAAAACAGCTATCACAAGCTTTCGGCCAACAAGGCATTTGTCAAAAACACACACACACATGCTTTACTTGTGACTGTCTTTTTGTTCTCTGACTCAGTATCTCTGCTATATGGTGAGTAGCAATTATCGTTTTTGTAATATTGTTCCATTCCATCCTGGATTTTGCATTATTTGTTAGATTCTGCATTGGGAATACCATGTCTCATATTTCCTTCATTCCCTATTATCTGCAGCTTTCCTTCCAAGAATGGATTAACCAAAATCTGCACTGTATATTTTCTGTGTTCACTCTCAAACAAAGTGGTATAAGTCTATAGCTTGGCTGAATCTGTGTGTTCCTCACTGAACATCTAGCAGTCATTGTGCTGCAGCTGCAGCATTAAAATAACTGCTTATGATGTCTAATTTTTTTTTTGCATTAGTTGCTGCACAGTTCCTGCTTTACCTGCTTTGTGGAAGCTCAATGCTCCTCATTACTATGGTGTGTCAGTGTTTTTAGTTTTAACTCAGACTGAACTTCTACAATTCCCCAAAATTTGGAGTTGATATTCTGGACCACTGTTGTGTTTGGTTTGGCTGCCACAGATGGCCTATGCACATTTTCTTCAACCTACCAGGCCTTTCTAGAATCAATGACTAGATGATCTACAGAGAGACAACAAGAGAGAAAGTTAAGTGGCAAATGTTTCTTTTCAGGTAAGCAGAAGACTTCCCTTATGTGTATGTACAATCAAGGAAAGGGCCTGTCCATAAATTCAGTGTGACCACTGAAATATGTAAGGTACTGGTATGGAAGACCTGCCATACAGGAGGATGTAGGAGTTCAAACAAAACTAAGAACTTATGTGTGTAGTGCAAGAAAGTTGTATGTGGTCCATGTGCAGGAAGTGTTCAGTATGTGCGTGCAAAGTGTTTTGATAAAGATGGTGGCTTTGATTGTAAACATGTGATAGGGAGAACAACACTATTTTCTCATAAATTCCAGAGCATTTTATGTCCATTTTTCTTTTTATTTCCTTACAAGTATATATTTATGGTCTGTTTGGAGTTTTGACTGAGAATAAATCATAGAGATAAAAATGTTATTTTATAATCATACATTTATTTGTATTTGTAACTTTAGTATCAAAGTTTACTTTCAATGAATATCATATTTATGGTGCATTCTTTAGATCAGATTAGATTAGATCCCATTTTCATTCCACAGATCCAAAAAATGATATGATTCTCATGGGTGTGTTCCTTTTATTAAATATGGAGATTAAAATGCTATTTTCTAATTATACTTTATTTGTATTTGTCAGTTAGCATCAAAGTTTACTTTTAATGACAATTCTATTTATGATGTATTCTTTATGTCAATTGTTTTTTGTTTTATTAAATACAGTTTCTTTAGAGAAATTGATACTCAACACATTGATAGCATAAGTATAACACACTAGTGACATTTAAAGACACAATACTGAATTAATTTAAGAAATAAAATGGAAAACAAAGAAGGTGAACATCAATGGTCAAAATGGCTGATAGTGGTCCTCCCAGGTGGTTTTCTAGTGTGGGTGTTCCTAGTGTTAACAGGTTTAATGGTGTCAGAGGGGGAGATAGCATGGAAGATCTATTTATGGGTGAGCTAGATAGCATACTGCCTGTCAATTAAGGCAGTAAACTGCGTTGGTTATCAGGAATTTCAAAAACTCCTGCTTTTCACTGCAGTAGGCAGTAAACTGTGTTGGTTACCAGCAATTTCAAAAACTTCTGCTTTTCACTGCAGAAACGGCATCTATGAGTGGCAAGGCTGTTAAGGAAGAGACTTTTTGACATGGAATAGGCAACTGCAGTTAAATTATAGATACTGTTGGTGGTTGGTGTGTATAATATTAACAGATACATGCATGTAGCCATCTATGAGGTGGAGAACAACATCTAACAACGCAGTTTACTGAGTTGAGATGGGCCAGGTGAAGCTGATATGGGAATAGGTGTTGAAGTTATAGAGGAAAGAGCTAATGTTGTCCCTATCATGAGTCCAGATCATGAAAATGTTGTCAATGAATCTGGACCAGACAGGAGGTTCTAGGCATTGACTGGATAGAAATGACCCATCAAGATGGCCTATAAGTTGGCACAAGACGGTGCCATGTAAGCACCCATGGCATCATCATCGATCTGTTTATAGATTTGATCTTTGAAAGTTAAGTAACTATGGGCCAGGTGGGTTAGGAAAGTGGTGGTGGGTTCGGTATCAGGAGGACTTTGTGGAATGTAATGTTCCATTGCTGCATGGGCATGGGGGATGTTGGTGTCTAGATACGTTACATGAACAGTGAACAACAAGGAATCCAGAAGTAATGAGGCAGGAACTATGGAAAGGTGGTGAAGGAAGAGAAGAGTGTCTTAAATGTAAGATTCAAGGTGATGGACTATAGGTAGGATGTGTTTGTCAACAAAGGCAGAGGTTCATTCTGTGGGAGCATTGTATGTAGCCACAAGGGGACTACCAGTAAGGTGACCTGTGGGGTTGGGTATGCAGAATTTTGGCAATAGGCAAAAGATAGGATTGCTGGTATGAAGAAGGAGATAGATTCAGGTGTCAGGTATGAGGATGGACATAGGCGCTGAGGAGTTACTGGAGATTCTTTTGGACTTCTGGGATGGAACCATGGATATAAGTTTTGTATGCAGAAGTGTCAGAAAGTTGTCAGAGACCAACAACCACACAGTCATGACCACTGTGATGGAGCCTTTGTCTGCAGGAAGGATGATAAGGTCTGGATTGGTTTTCAGATTACAAATAGTTGTGTGTTTCATAGGAGTGATGTTGCACTCATTGGGAAGGGAGTTAGGAAGAGATGGTGAGACCAAGTTAAAAGTGAGCAATTCCTGAAAGATTGCCAGTAGATAAAGGGGTGTAGGATCATGGTGAGAAGATGTTGAAACTGTTTTAAACAAGGTTCTGTGTGGGGCTTTGGCAGACTGTTGTCAGTAGAGTGTGTGGCAAAGAAATGTTTCCACAGTAGAGAATGAGTAAAGGAAAGAAGGCTCTTTACAAGTCCAACAGGGTTAATCTTAGGTTAGGGGTTAAAGGTGAAGCCTTTGGGAAGTACTGAGACTTTTGCAGAGGTCAAAAGTTTGACAGAAAGATTGGCAACAGTGTTCAGGGATGGCTGTTCAGAAACAGTTTGCTTCATGGAAGATGGGGGAAGTTGTAGATGATGTGGCAGGAAGAATAAGTCAGCAAGGTGTGATCAGGGACCTATGAGGTGTTGACAGTGGTGCTGGATCAGTGTGTGAGGGTCTCTCTTGGATGTAGGTAATCCAATGTGAGTGCAGAATAAGATTAGCTGGGATAGCTTCCCCAAGTGGTGGTGGAATCGCTGTTGAAGGATGACAGAAACTATAATAGAAACTCTTGCCCTTCTGCAGTTGGAACAGCATTTACAGCAACTCTTGCCTCATGGCTCATATCCCTGCAATAGACCTAGATGCAAGACCTGTCCATTGCATTCTCCCACTGCCAAATATCCCAGTCCTGTCACAGGCATCTCCTATCCCATCAAAGGTAGGGCTACTTGTAAAAGCAGCCAGGGAATCTACAAACTAAGTTGCAAGCACTGTGCTGTTTTCTACATGAGCACAATAGCTAATGACATGTTTGGCTGCATGAATGGCCACCTCCAGACTGTAGCCAAGATGAAGCTTGACCACCCAGTTGCTCAACATGCTGCCCAACATGATGTGTTAATTTCAATGACTGCTTCACAGCCTGTACCATCTGGATTCTTCTTACCAACATTAGATTTTCTGCACTGCACAGGTGGGAACTATTCCTGCAACACATCCTTTGATCCTCTCTGTGTTGTAAATGTAGTAAAAAGTTGCACAGTACTGTTTCTACACAGTTGCATCATATTAACTAAAGATGGGTGTAGCCACATGTGTCATACTGTTGCTACAAAACTGCACCACATTAAATGAAGATGGGTATGGATAGCATAAGTTGCCATGGTGTTCTGGGATGCAGCTGATTATTAATAGCTACGTGAGAGGTGAGATATGAGTGGCAGCTAGTACGCCATCAAAGGCTATAAATATGAGCAACAGAGTGCCTAGGGGATCTTCCTAAGTGATCAGCTTCCAACACAGTCTCTGTGACACTCAGCTGCAGGGTAATGACTTAGAATTTGGGGGGGGGGGGGGGTGGAGTCTTGTCTGATGGAACAGCTATAGATGGTTGTGCACCTCTCAGATAGATCTCAGTTGAACTTTCATTACATCTCAAGATATTCAGGCATTTGAGTCTTTGTTTAATGTTCCTATATTTCTGCCTTATCAACGAATTTCCTAGCTTGCAAAAATATCCAACTGTTCAGCTCCAAGGTTCATGAGAGAACTCTGAGTGACATGCTGAACAAATCCCATGATCACCTGCTCATTCAGGTTTGTTGTCAATTTACAGTCATCCATAACTCTGTGTGAGTCTGGCATCAATTACTACTAAATGTTCACCATTCAGATGTCTGGGCTTAGCCTCCATGTAATGATAACATCATGGCCAATACAGCTAGGGGCTAGGAGAACAGGCAGAGGTGGAGATTTCTGTAGCATTCAGCCTGATTGATGGCTTTGAAAGAGAAATAAATGATATGACACCTGGAAGCAAGTAGACCAAGAACAATAGTGAGTATCAGTGTGGAGTGGCATGGAACAGCCCATAAGTACCAAATATGAGTAGTAGCATGAAGCAGTGTGGGACAGCCCAAAGCAGTTCAGGAAAATGTGGACAATGCAGAGTGGAGCTAGTTCGACTTAGCAAGAAGCCAATGACATATGAATACACAGTCCATTAGCGTGTGGGAGACAAACAGTGGTACGAGAGGTGATAGTGTGGAAACATGCCATGGCACAAAAGAAGACATCACAGGACAATGTGAAAAAAAGATTTAGCATATAAACTGAAAGGTTAGTAAATAGCAAAAATGACAATTGGACAGAATATTGCTAATGTATTGCAGTTTTCACAAAGCAGGCAGTATATTAGTTTGAGTTTTTAAGGAAAGAAAGATCAGTTAAACGAATTATTGCAACAGTATTTTTGAGTTGGTAGAACCTACACAACTAGCACTATTACTAAAATTCATTAAAGTTAGAATCGTAGGTCCACCTAGACATAAAATCCGTATAAGAAACCTGTCAGACTCCTATCCTACTGATTGTGCTATTGTGGTTGAGAATTAGGAATGCACATGCACCATTGACTTCTACAATTGCAAAATGTTTGCTAGTAGACAAGAATGTAGGGAAACCATAGTCCATTGGGGATCCCAAGTGCATATGCTGCAATACCATTTCAGAGAAGCAGGAGTCATGGAGGTCTATGAGATTTCTGGCAGTAATGCTCTGATAGGCAAATTGGTTAAAGGATCTTCATACGGGGGTTGTATGATGATGAAATTAAAACAGTAATTTGATCAAGAGGAGAAACTATAATACTCAATGAAGCCATTGATATAGCAGCTGCAGAAGAAAGTGTCATATGTTCTGTTAAAGAAAATCCTATGGGTAATAGGGCAAGTAATTATGGGACTATAAAGAAGACCACATTGAAATGTTACAATTACAGAAAAAGAGGGTATAAAGCGAAAGACTGCCAAATAGAAAAGCATGCAAGGGTGATTCAGGCAGTGCCAAAACAAAAACCTTTTAAAGAATTGCTGGATAAGGGAAACAGGTCAAGAGCAGACAGGATGAAACTGGTATGGTGCACACAATGCAATACACCTAGGCATCAAGCAACATGTAAAAAACTTTCACACCTTGTAAAAATGTAAAATCAAGATAGTCCTTTACCTGTAATCGATGAAGACATTATGCTATGGTTAGATAAAAAGCCTTGAGATTAGGGAAACTAAAGGCAGTTGTAATGATACAGTCATGTTATGCCTCACCAGGTATCATATTAATGGTAGACTGTGCAAATGAAAATGAATATGTCAGATTAAAAATAATCTACAAAATTCTCATAACAACAAAAACAATCAATTAGTAACAAAATTATTTAATAGGATGGATAAAAAATCTACTCTTCAAGCAGCAGCAGAACACACACATAAAGGATGGTTATAATTGGAACCTTTCGGAGTCAGTGGCTCCTTCTTCAGGCAGAGGGGTTGAAGGGAAAGGAAGAGGGGTGAAGGAAAAGGAATAGAGAGGTCTAGGAAATGGGGTAGATTTCAGGAACATCACTCAGAACCACAGGTCAAGGGAGACATGCCATAGATGATGAGAAGGAAAGAATGATTGTTGGGGACTGCGTCAGTTGAGATTTGAAAACCTGAGAGCTTAAAAGTGGAAGACAGGGTAATATTCAAGTAGAGATTACGGCTTAACATCAAGCATGAGTTAATAAGAGTGAAAAGCTAATTGAATTGTACATAACGGATGTGGGAGGGGGGCAGTGAAAAATAGATCCCACCAGAGGTTTGAGTCCTCCCTCTGCCACTGGTGTGTGTGTTGTCCTTAGCGTTAAGTTAGTATAAGTAGTGTGTAAGTTAGGGACCGATGACCTCAGCAGTTTTGTCCCTTCAGAATTTGCACACATTTGAACATTTTTTGAAAAATAGACGGGAAAGACAATAGAAGATATAGGAAACTAAAATGTAGTGGAACAAAGAGTAATTACAGTGAAGAAATGCTGAGGTGAAGAAATTAAAGTAAATTAAGGTGAGCTGGGTGGTGAGAACCAAGGACATGTAGTGCTAGTTCCCACCTGTGGAGTTGTGAGAAACTGGTGTCTGGGGGAAGAGTTCAGATGGTGTGTCAGGTGAAACAGGTGCCGAGGTGATAAATGTCATGTAGTAGAGCATGCTCTTCAACAGGACATTTCAGGTTGGAGTATAAACCCTCTGCCTATGTCCATTCACCCTAATTGATAATTTGGTGGTAGTCATGTGAAGAAGGCCAAATAGAGTTTACATAGCAGATAGTATAAGACATGTGTTGTTTTTCAGGTGGCTCACCTTTTGATAGTGTATGTTTTGCCAGTTACAGGGCTGTTATAGGTGGTGGTATGAAGGTGCATAGGCCGGCCGGTGTGGCCGAGCGGTTCTAGGCGCTTCAGTCTGGAAGTGCGTGACCGCTACGGTCGCAGGTTCGAATCCTGCTTTGGGCATGGATGTCTGTGATGTCCTTAGTTTAGTTAGGTTTAAGTAGTTCTAAGTTCTAGGGGACTGATGACCTCAGATGTTATGTCCCATAGTGCTCAGGGCCATTTGACCCATTTTGAGGGTGCATAGGGCAAGTCTTGCACTGAGGATGGTCACAGGGGTAGAAGCCATAGGGTAGGGAGACGGGTGTAGAAGGAACATAGTGTCTGTAAAGAATATTGTGGAGATTGGGAGGGTGACAGGAAGTTATTATAGGTGTGGTGGGCAGAATTTTAGACAGAATGGATCTCATTTCAGTAAGTATAGAAGTAAGTGATAAACACATTGCAGACCAGGGTAATACTGACCCACCAAAGGTGTGCTCCGAAATTGTTTTTGGAAGGGATCAGCTGTACCAGCATTGAATGTGATGACCAAGGAAATCTGCATTTTAATTAGGCCGGTGGGGTAAAAACATGCAGTGAAGGCTGACGTGAGAGTGATGGTGTATTGCTGTAAAGAGTCTGCATCAGAACAAATATGTTTGCTTTGGATGTCAAGGCTGTATGGAAGGGAATGTTTGACATGGAAAGGATAGCAGCTGTCAAAATGTAAGTACAATTAAATAATCCTGTTAAATGCTTGATAGATAGTGGTGCTCAAGTCAGCCTAATAAAGAAAGATATTTGTTGGGAAATAGTTAAGTGTGATCCATGAGAAAATATTAAGTTATGCAGTATAGTTAATACAATAAGTAAGACAGAGGGCAAAATAAACCTGGAACTACATGTGGGTAAGAGTTTAACGATGTTACATGAGTTTCAAGTAATTGGGAAAGAGGTGGGTTTGTCATTTACTGCCCTCTTATATTTGATTTTATGATTCAAAACAAAGTTGTAGATCAGGCAATGAAAAGTGTGTGGATATATGGAACTTGTATTACCATGAGAACAGCAAAAGAAACACCATTCCAGCAGAGCAGCACACAGCAGAATGACAGTGCTTTACTTTAGATGTGTCTGAAGTTACTGCAGAAGGAACCACAGAAAAGAAGAGGGCTATGGTGTGGTCTGTAAGCCCAGAAATTTTAAGATCCAACACACTGAAGGCTGGTTCAAAAGTTGATGATAGATTGAACTTGATAGAATCTGGTTTGAGTGCTGCAAGACAGTAAGACCTTCAGTTGGCCACAGAAAAAGCCACAGGGTCAAAAGACAGATACTATAACAAGGCAGAGATCTGTTCAAGGGCAGTAAGTGCCATGAGAAGAAACAATCAAAGAATGAATATGGAGAGTAACTTTTCAAGTGCTCTTCTCTCAGCCAAACAGAGTAAGAAACAGTTCAACAGAAACAGAGATCATGATGAAGAAAGATAAGAAGAAAAATATAATAGAGAAAAATTGGCTCCAGTGAAGAAAGAAATTTGCAGATCAAGATAAATGTTATGGTAGAGTCAGAAACCATCATCCCAGACCTAGAAATACAGTCAAGTGTCCATGTATCTGAAGCAATAGTTGAAGTAACCAGTAGTAAGTGTTTTATAAGTGTGTTAGTTAAAAATGAAAGTGAGGAAGTTATTGATTGTCCAATACTGAAAGCATAAATGGTACCACCAGTAGATGAAATGCCTGTAAGACACAATTGTATAGTGAGAAAAGAAGGCCATTCTGAACTGGTAGATTAAGGGACAATATTAGAGCAAGTCATCAAAATGACGAGGAAACAAAGGCCATTGTTGAACTATGTAGTGGATATAATGATGTACTTTACTTGGAAGTTAATAAGTTGACACACAGATGTGTTGAAATTTGATTGTTGCCAGAAGCAGAGGGATGTATAATTAATCAAAGGCCATGTAACATGCCACAAACACAAAAGGAATCACTGCAAAAGGAAACTGATAAAATGTAAAAAGATGACATTGTTGTGCATAGTAATAGTGCAAGGAACTTGTCCCTACCCCTAATCCTGAAGACAACATATGTGAGTGTGAAGCAAAAGAGGAGAATAGTAGCAGATTGCAGAAAAGTAAATGAGACTTTGGTCAATTTTGTAAAATCTCTACCATGCATAGATGTATTCTTAGACCGATAAGGCAAAACAAAGTACTTTTTGACACTCAACATAATAATGATAATAATAATAGTAATAATAATAATAATAATAATAAAATTTTATTGTCATTCGGCTGATTACAGTGTGGCGTTGATGAGGTTGACACCGGCATCAATCTGAGTATCGTCTTTGAACTAAACTAAGATTATCTTTGGGTGAAACCACCATGTTAGTTCTTTGTAAGCCTTGCTTGTGTAAAGAATGAATAAATGAACTATTGCAAAATGGGAGTGCTATTTGGTATAACCGACCCGAAATTCTCCCTCACTGGTGACCCCGAGTTGTAACGTCTTCCGTTTTCACCGTTTTACTGTGTTTGCAGCCTCCGAATTGGATATTTTTGCTTGTATTACTTCGACACAGCATTTGAACAATGACTTCAGCCCAATGCCTAACGCCAGATTTTGTGATTAACATGCATCATGTTGCGGGCAATGTGCACCCACCAGGATTGCAACACGATGCCTCTCACACGCCGATTACGCTGATTTCACCAGACGTTTTTGAGCCTGCAACAATAAGTGAGGTTCCGGCTCTGGACATTCGTCAAGCTTTCCATGGACTAACACGCATTTTCAAACTTTGAACTTTTTCTCACCTGTTGCCTCTGCACCGGCTCCAGTCGAGCTTTCGCTTCTGTTCCTGGCACATCTCGGTGCCTCATCCGCATCGGTTTTCTGTGATGCATCAGTCCAAACGCACCCGCAACGTGTTGAGCTTTCGCAACTGCAATCGACACATTACGGTCTCTCACCCACGTCGGCCTCCCGCATCGTGATGGGTCGCGCTCAATCACAACGTGTCACCTTCACGCTGCCGCCTGACCAGCCTTCAACAGCACACCCCCTGGAGGCATACTCTCCTGGAATACTACAGCAACAACAGCTTGTTTCTGGCAGTGTCCCGACGAATTCAACTCAACATGTTCTTCCAAACATTCTACAACTTTCCAACGCTGCCGCAGTTTAATCTCGACAAAGCAACAACCTGGTTCAAATTGTGGACGAAGTGTTCGACCATTACAAACTCAACGAGTCAGCCAGGTTTCTGTTCCTCATCACCCACCTGCACGACCAGGAGGACTTGATTCCTGACCTGGTAGACGCCCATGACTCAGCTACCCGGTACACTCTAGCCAAAGAGACAGTTCTACGTCGGCTTGCACACTCAACTGAGGCAGCAATATGGCAAGTCCTCCATGTCGAGCAACTAGGCAATGACAAACCTTCCCAACTCTGGAGACAGCTACGGGCCCTGGTCAGCGCCGATCTATTTTCTGACACAGCTCTCCTCGCCATCTGGTAAGATAAACTATCTCCTCACATCTGCTTTGCACTGGCTCAAAGGCCTCCTGAACCTGTCAAGCAAAGAATGACAATTGCTAAAAAGCTACACTCTGCACTACTGCTCCATTTCGCCAGCCACTGCCTACCTGACAAGTCTTAGGTTCGGGCTCATCACCCTGCGACCAGACGCAGCCGGGCAAGTACTGTGCCGACTGTTCCGCTCGCCCCAGAAAGCAGTAAAGAAGCAACTTGGACGTCACTGGCTCACGGCCCCTCCTGCAACCGAACCTGCTGCGGCCACTGAACTTCGGCCACCACCACTGGCAACGAACTTTCTGCAGGAAATGCAACTGCAATACCTGTACTGTTACTTCCTCACATGGTTTGGTAAGGCAGCACGGAACTGCAGACCACCCTACTACTTCCAAATACCAAACGCAGGTAGGTTCGGGTGCTGCCTCCTGCGCACCGCACAACGTGAACATGACAGGCTTCCCCCAGTGCTCCATTCTGTCTGGGAACGACTGGATAATTGTGGATGACTTTACATTAAAGACATTTCGTCGGGATATCTTTTCCTAGAGGGCACAGGCGCCAATGTTTCACTGCTGCCCACGTCTTTAGCATCGTTGAACATCCACCCTCATCATATTTCCCTGCAAGCCATGAATTCAACTAAACTACAATGCTCGGGTTCAACCTCACACGTCGTCTCACTCTCCGCAAACTGCAAACTCGAGTGGACTTTTTTAGTGTGCGAAATAGACGAACCTATACTAGGCATTGACTTCTTGCAACACCACAAATTTTCACCGGATCAAGTGCGAAACACTGTTTCATCATCCGTCCAAGATTCACTTCTCCTGTGCTCCATCGAGCAACACATCGGCCCGGGCTCATCTCATCCGTTTGCATAAGTGCCTTGTCGAGCTTGAACACGTCGCTCGCCTATGCAAGGAAAACTTTGAGCTCTCCATCCAGCTCCACAAGACACAGCTCCAGCTCTTTGATGCAGCATAGAAATTACAGACACTACAGCAAGGACAAAGCAAGGTCAGTAAGTGCGCCGAATCTGCTTGCAATCCCAGCGACCACCAGTGACAACACAAACAGTGCACTCGTGCCAAGCGTTTCGCCCGCGACTTTGCTGCCACAGGCCGTGCCCTCGGACAATGGACCCACTAACGCTTCGCGAGCTCTACCGAGCTCACCCTACCATGGTGCCACTGCTTCGTGCCGGTGGCCATCTTGTCACGTTGACTCCTGGGACACTTCGCCGCTTCGGCTCCCGTCGCATCCACCAAGTGGTTCCGAACACCACGATCACGCCTCACCAGCCCTGCCCACCACACATTGTAAACAAACCACCTCCTTGGCCGCCGGAAACATTTCTGTCATCACCAATGGCATGGTTCACAATCTTCGCCTCTCGCCAGGTCCTCTGATCTCCAGTAAACCACATTGACTTTGTCCCGAGTGCCTCTCCGACCTTAAAAAACAGAATTCTGAACTACTACGCTCCAGAGTCATTGAACCCTCTGTCAGTAGTTGGTCTACGCCCATACACATGACACCCGAGAAAGACGAGTTGTGGCGCACGTGCGGAGACTACTGTCGACTAAACGCACAAAAAATTATGGACACCTACCCCATACCCAACACTGCCGACTTTACCAGTTCCTCGCAGGTGCGACCACCTTCTCTGTCACTGATTGCAAATGGGACTACCACCAGATCCCCATGGCACCTGAAGACAGCAATCACAACCCTGGTCGGGTTATTTCAGTTTCGATTCATGCCCTTTGGTCTGAAAAACGCAACCCAGACCTGGCAATGCGTCATCAATGAAGTGCTGTTCGAACTAAAATTCTGCTTTGCATATATTGATGACAATCTTGTGTTCAGCTCCTCCGTCGAGGACAACATTTGACATGTGCAAGCTGTTATGAACACTTTCGCGGCAGCAGACATCGAGACCAACCAGGACAAATTGCAGCAACCTGCTGTCACTTTTCTTGGTTTTCGGGTCTCTGCATTTCATCACCCCCTGAGAAAGTACAAACAATACTAAACCTACCCAGACCTTCGTCATTCAAAGAACTCTGGTGCTTTCTGAGGACGTTTAGTTATTATCACCCACAACTATCTCGGGCCTCGGAGATTCAGGTTCCACTGATGGACGCCTTGGCAGGCACCAACACTTCTGGATCTTCAGGTTCCACTGATGGACGCCTTGGCAGGCACCAACACTTCTGGATCTTTGCCCATTCCATGGACTCCTGCTATGACTGCTTCTTTCACGGCCCTCAAAAATCTTCTTGCTGAGACCTGCACCATCTTGCATCCTCATCCCAATGCTCAGCTTTTCATCACCACAGATGCGAGCGATACTGCCATTGGCACTGTCCTTAGCCAGACAGTCGATGGCCAAACTTCACCTCTGCAGTTCTTCTCATGCAAGCTCACCAATCCACAACGGAAATATTCCACGTTTGACAGGGAGTCGCTCACATTCTATGAAGTGATCAAGCACTTTAAGACTGATGTTGAGAGACGCCCTTTCTATGTTTTATCAGACCACAAACCCCGGTGTTAGTGCATCCACCCGCCTCATTGTGGAGCACTTTGCATGGAGAAATGTCAACAAGGGCTGCCAGCAATGGGCACACTCCTGCATCGCGTGCCAATGCTGCAAAGTACACAAGCACACTCCACCCACCCTCGGCGCCTTTTCGATCCCTCCTGGGCATTTTCAGCATATTCATATTGATATTGTCGGCCCTCTCCCCCCTCTAACGGCTTTTGTTATGTTCTCTCGTCTATCGACTGAACAACTCACTGCGTCGAGGCTGTCCCCCTCCCCAATATTATGGCAGAAACTGTTGCTCCATCTTTCGTTGGGTCATGGGTATTGCATTTCGGATGTCCAGCTATCATCACGACTGACCAGGGCAGACAATTTGAGTCAGCCCTGTTCAATGAAATTTGTAAGATTTGTGGCATCTGGCGCATCCATACCACAGCATATCACCCTCAAAGTGACAGGCTAGTCAAGCGCTGGCACTGCACTTTGAAGGTGGCTCTTCGTGGGACTCTGTTTGGACGGAGCCCCTTCCCCTTGTGCTACTCGGCATTTGTGCAATCTATAAGGAAGGCACAATAGCCGAGTTCGTGTACGGCTAGAACATTGTTCTCCCTGGCGAACTTGTGAGCCCTTCTGCTTCTCTCCCTCAGTCTGACTTACCTTCCTTCATGGACCACGTCAGACGTCACTTCACCAACCTCCAAATCCCTCTGCCTGCCAACCACTCCCACCCTAAGGTTCACATCCCGAAATCTCTGGACAACTGCGAATTCACCATGCTCCGAGATGAAGCTGCCCGTCCTCCTTTCCAACCCTCACATACCGGCCTGCACCGAGTTCTCCGGCGCTCATCCAACCCCTATCACATCCAGAGATAAAATATTCAACTGTTAGAGGTCTCTCTCAACAGACTTAAGCCTGCTCATGTCGAGTCCACTTCTGTCTCCCTTCATGCCACGACCACACCACTCACTGTCATGGCTCACTAAGTTCTGACCACTCCTTCCATGTTGGACTTACACACTCGGTCGAGTGACTTCCAGCTCCAATCGTCAAGCTCTTCTCCAACCTCACCCTCTACTCCGGTCTCACGCACACCATCGAATGATCACACGCTCCGCACATCGAGCTTACCTACGATCACACACTCGCCAGTGTGCCCTTCACCGGTCCCTCCAACCTCTCCCCCATCGCCTGCCTCACCCTGTTGAGGTTTCTCACGCCCCCCCCCCCCCCCCCCCTATCTTGAATGTGTCCTCGCTCGAGGTGTTTGTGCCTGTCCCCCTGGACATAATCCATAACATCTCTATAATACTACGTGAGGACACACTGTTCGTCGTGTGTTTCCCTTCATCCAGTGCCCATGACACAACCTCCGCCATTCCGTGCCACCTGGTGAAATGTATTCCCCTCTCCCCCGACATCGACCTGGACATGCTTCCTCGCGGTTCTAGGCGCGTAGTCCAGAACCGTGTGACTGCTATTGTTGCAGGTTCGAATCCTGCCTCGGGCATGGATGTGTGTGATGTCCTTAGGTTAGTTAGGTTTAAGTACTTCTAAGTTCTAGGGGACTGATGACCACAGCAGTTGAGTCCCATAGTGCTCAGAGCCATGTGAACCATTTTTTTGGACATGCTTCGTGTGTTCGCCACACTCACCGGAGACATCGTCGTCGTCGCTCCGCTCCACCCGCAAGTTGCTGGCATACCTGTTGATGCACGACCAGCATGCCCAGTACGATGCCCGGCTCGCTTCAATGACTTCCAGACTCGGTGGCCGGACCTTCCTTCATGACATGTATTGACACAGCTCCCCGATGATGCTGTCAAGCTGACCGTGGTCCGGCTCCTGCGGACCACCCCTGCCAATGCCATAGTCACCCATCCCCCCCCCCCCTCCCGAGCCTCTCAAAAGTACTCCGTATTGCGGGGTGAGGTGGGGGGCTGAGGGGGGGGGGGGGAGGGGGGGTGGGGGGGAAACTACGTGGTGCTGATGAGGTCGACACCAGCATCAATCTGAGTATTGTCTTTCAACTAAACTAAGATTATCTTTGTGTAAAGAGGTGAATAAATGAACTATTGCAAAATGGGAGCGCTGTTTGGTGTAACAGACTTGAACTTCTCCCTCAACAGCAATAGACAAAGTTGAGAGCATATATTTCTACATAAACTACTATATTGATGTAAACTGGTTTACATAAAATAGGTACACATTAGAATAACTAACCGCCATCTGCTTCACGTCTGCTGTGCAGCGAGCTACCTTAATTTAAGTATTAACTGTATTTTTCTTACTTGTCACTTCTTCTTCTGCGTGTTTTTGCTTTTAGGAAGCTTTAATAGTAGAGTGCTATTAAGTGTTCCATAGATCTCGTGTTTGTTTTGAATACAGTCAGAGAGAGTCCCTTTAGTCAGCCATAGTGCTAGTAGTGCTAGTGTTTGTTTTCAATACCGTCCAGAGACAGGTAGTGCTATTTTCCTTGTTTTCTACAAGAAGTGGTTAGCAATCACAGTTTAGTCAATAATCAACCGCCTTTAGTGAATTAGCAGTCTAGTTAAAATTTGATTAACACTCTATAGTAAATTGATTTCTTAGGATGGATAGGACGTGTGGCTGCTGTGTACGGACACAGGAGGAGCTGGCCACTCTTCGCGAACAGCTGAGCGTGTTGATGGCCGTGGTCAGCCGTCTTCAGGCTGCTGCATCGGAGTGTAGCGGCAGTGGGGAGTCTGGTGCGTCGCAAGGTACACCCCAGGTGTTACATGCTTCACCCACTGTCCCTGCTGTCGAGACATCTTCGCGGGCACCGGGCGCGGTTGGGCCACCCTCTCCCCAAGGGGAGTGGTGGGTTCAGCGGCATTCGCGGCGCACGAGGTGGAGGGTCAATGTGGAGGCTGGCCGTGTGGCATCGCCCTCTCTGCCTGTGAGTGGACTTCTGGGCGCTCCTTCAGCAAGGTCCGAGCAGGCACACGGGGGGAGGGGTTTATTAGTTATTGGGAGCTCCAACGTTAGGCGGGTGATGGAGCCCCTTAGGGAAATAGCGGAAAGGTCGGGGAAGGAGGCCAGTGGTCTCATCTGAGATGTGGAGGAGGCCCTACCGGCGGCGATAGAGAGCACTGGGTGCACCCGACTGCAAATTGTTGCTCATGTCAGCACCAATGACTCCTGCCGTCTGGGTTCAGAGGTCATCCTCAGTTCGTACAGGTGGTTGGCGGAGTTGGTGAAGGCAGAAAGCCTCGCTCACGGGGTGGAATCCGAACTAACTATTTGTAGTATCGTTCCCAGAACCGATCGCGGTCCTCTGGTTTGGAGCCGAGTGGAAGGCTTAAACCAGAGGCTCAGACGATTCTGCGGACAGCTGGGGTGCAAATTTCTCGACCTCCGCTATCGGGTGGAGAAATGTAGGGTCCCCCTGAATAGGTCAGGCATGCACTACACGCCAGAAGCGGCTACGAGGGTAGCGGAGTACGTGTGGAGTGCACATGAGGTTTTTTTGGGTTAGAGAATTCCCTCCCTAGGCCCGACAAGATGCCTCCTGAGACGCGGCAAGGCAGGAGTAGGCAAAATGCAACAAGGAATAACAATATTAATGTGCTAATAGTAAACTGCAGGAGCGTCTATAGAGAGGTCCCAGAACTGCTCTTATTAATAAACGGTCACAACGCCCATATAGTACTAGGAACAGAAAGTTGGCTGAAACCAGACGTAAACAGTAATGAAATCCTAAACTCGGATTGGAATGTATACCGCAGAGATAGGCTGGACAGTGAAGGGGGAGGCGTGTTTATAGCGATAAGAAGTGCAATAGTATCGAAGGAAATTGACGGAGATTCGAATTGTGAAATGATTTGGGTGAAGGTCACAATTAAAGCAGGCTCAGACATGGTAATTGGATGTCTCTATAGACCCCCGGGCTCAGCAGCTGTTGTGGCTCAGCACCTGAAGAATAATTTGGAAAATATTTCGAGTAGATTTCCCCACCATGTTATAGTTCTGGGTGGAGATTTTAATTTGCCGGGTATAGACTGGGAGACTCAAACGTTCATAACGGGTGGCAGGGACAAAGAATCCAGTGAAACTACCTTGAACAGTTAAACAGAAAACCGACTCGTGGCGATAACATATTAGACCTTCTGGTGACAAACAGACCCGAACTATTTGAATCAGTTAATGCAGAACAGGGAATCAGCGATCATAAAGCGGTTACTGCATCGATGATTTCAGCCGTAAATAGAAATATTAAAAAAGGTAGGAAGATTTTTCTGTTTAGCAAAAGTGACAAAAAGCAGATTACAGAGTACCTGACGGCTCAACACAAAAGTTTTGTCTCAAGTGCAGATAGTGTTGAGGATCAGTGGACAAAGTTCAAAACCATGGTACAATATGCATTAGATGAGTATGTGCCAAGTAAGATCGTAAGAGATGGGAAAGAGCCACCGTGGTACAACAACCGAGTTAGAAAACTGCTGCGGAAGCCAAGGCAACTTCACAGCAAACATAAACATAGCCAAAGCCTTGCAGACAAACAAAAATTACGCAAAGCGAAATGCAGTGTGAGGAGGGCTATGCGAGAGGCTTTCAATGAATTCGAAAGTAAAGTTCTATGTACTGACTTGGCAGAAAATCCTAAGAAATTTTGGTCCTATGTCAAAGCGGTAAGTGGATCAAAACAAAATGTCCAGACACTCTGTGACCAAAATGGTACTGAAACAGAGGATGACAGACTAAAGGCCGAATTACTAAATGTCTTCTTCCAAAGCTGTTTCACAGAGGAAGACTGCACTGTGCTTCCTTCTCTAGATTGTTGCACAGTTGACAAAATGGTAGATATCGAAGTAGACGACAGAGGGATAGAGAAACAATTAAAATCGCTCAAAAGAGGAAAGGCCGCTGGTCCTGATGGAATACCAGTTCGATTTTACACAGAGTACGCGAAGGAACTTGCCCCCCTTCTTGCAGCGGTGTACCGTAGGTCTCTAGAAGAGCGAAGTGTTCCAAAGGATTGAAAAAGGGCACAGGTCATCCCCGTTTTCAAGAAGGGACGTCGAACAGATGTGCAGAACTATAGACCTATATCTCTAACGTCGATCAGTTGTAGAATTTTGGAACACGTATTATGTTCGAGTATAATGTCTTTTCTGGAGACTAGAAATCTACTCTGTAGGAATCAGCATGGCTTTCGAAAAAGACGGTCGTGTGAAACCCAGCTCGCGCTATTCGTCCACGAGACTCAGAGGGCCTTAGATACAGGTTCTAAGGTAGATGCCGTGTTTCTTGACTTCCACAAGACGTTTGACACAGTTCCCCACAGTCGTTTAATGAACAAAGTAAGAGCATACGGACTATCAGATCAATTGTGTGATTGGATTGAGGAGTTCCTAGATAACAGAACGCAGCATGTCATTCTCAATGGAGAGAAGTCTTCCGAAGTAAGAGTGATTTCAGGTGTGCCGCAGGGGAGTGTCATAGGACCGTTGCTATTCACAATATACATAAATGACCTGGTGGATGACATCGGAAGTTCACTGAGGCTTTTTGCAGATGATGATGTGGTTTATCGAGAGTTTGCAACAATGGAAAATTGTACTGAAATGCAGGAGGATCTGCAGCGAATTGACGCATGGTGCACGGAATGGCAATTGAATCTCAATGTAGACAAGTGTAATGTGATGCGAATACATAGAAAGATAGGTCCCTTATCATTTAGCTACAAAATAGCAGGTCAGCAACTGGAAGCAGTTAATTCCATAAATTATCTGGGAGTACTCATTAGGAGTGATTTAAAATGGAATGATCATATAAAGTTGATCGTCGGTAAAGCAGATGCCAGACTGAGATTCATTGGAAGAATCCTAAGGAAATGCAATCCGACAACAAAGGAAGTAGGTTACAGTACGCTTTTTTGCCCAATGCTTGAATACTGCTCAGCAGTGTGGGATCCGCACCAGGTAGGGTTGATAGAAGAGATAGAGAAGATCCAACGGAGAGCAGCGAGCTTCGTTACAGGATCATTTAGTAATTGCGAAAGCGTTACAGAGATGATAGTTAAACTCCAGTGGAAGACTCTGCAGGAGAGACGCTCAGTAGCTCGGTACGGGCTTTTGTTAAAGTTTCGAGAACATACCTTCACCGAAGAGTCAAGCAGTATATTGCTCCCTCCTACGTATACCTCGCGAAGAGACCATGAGGATAAAATCAGAGAGATTAGAGCCCACACAGAAGCATACCGACAATCCTTCTTTCCGCGTAGAATACGAGACTGGAATAGAAGGGAGAACCGATAGAGGTACTCAGGGTACCGTCTGCCACACACCGTCAGGTGGCTTGCGGAGTATGGATGTAGATGTAGATGTAGATTTTCATTTTCAAAGAATTCTTCAATGGTGTAAAACAGATTGTTTGCTAGTAGCTTGTATAATTTAGCTTTAAAAATATTTACAGGCAGTTATTTGAAGTCAGCACTTAGTCTATTAAACATCCTTAGTTCATGAACTAGGTAGGAGTTCTGCAATTTTGATAATCTATGATATGGCACATCTACAGATGTTCTGTTTATAGTGTTATGGCTATGAATATTACTTCTCAACACAGAATTAGAGACATTGTTTCTAATGTACAATAAAACATTGTAGATGAATAAGTTTACTACTGTAAGACACTGCAATTCAATAAGCAGATGTTTACAATGTTCTGTTTTATCAGAATCCATTATTATTTTATTACTTTCTTCTGTAAAATTAAAATGTCATTAACATGACAGCTAGTACCCCACATTAATATTCCATAAGAGATGATGCTTTGGAAGATGGCAAAGTATGCTGATCTCACATAGTCATTGGGAATATGTCTCTTTAAATTTCTAATTAGATAAATAACTCTTGAAAGCCTAGCCAATATATTTTTAATGTGTGGTTCCCATGTCAATGTATTGTCAATAGTAACACCTAAAAATTTGACAGTTTCTAGTTCCTGGTAGTTAGGAACCTCTTTGAAGTTAAAGGAAAGTGTCTGGGTTTTGTTTTCATTTAACAAGAAGCCATTAGCTTTGAACCATAATGAGGACTGAGCAAGGGTATTTTTGGTCAGTGTCTCCACTGTACCTGGACCAGAGCTTTTAGGTATAAAAGTTGTGTCATCAGCATACAATATTGTGTGAGAATTTATGAATAAGGGCAGGTCATTAATCATTAGTATGAACAGTAAAGGTCCAAGCACCGACCCTTGAGATGCTCCGTACCTAACATTAACCAAATTTGATTTCTCCCTACCAATGCAAACAACTTGTTGACGGTTCTCTAGAAAAGACCTGAAGATAGTTATACTGTTGTTACCAAACCATAGTAAACTGGCTCATTCAGCACAGTGTCATTCTCTACACAGTCAAAGGCGCTGCCCAGGTCACAAAATGTAACCTGGGCATAGTCCCTAGCCTCGAACACATCTAGGACTAATTTTACGAGGGAGTCCATAGCATCCATTGCGGATTTACATTTTCCTAAATCCAAACTGTTTATCACTAACTATATTTAGTTTACCCAAGTAGGCACTAACTTACCAATACATAATTGCTTCTAAAATTTTTGAAAAAACTGGGGTTATGGATATAGGTCTGTAACTAACTGGACAGTTCCTTTCCACTTTTTTTATGTATGGGCACAACTCTAGAAATTTTGGGTATGTGGGGAACTTACTTTCAACTAGGCATTTCTTAATACAAAAAGTTAAGGGATAAATCACACAATCAATAACATCTTTCAACAAATTACATGACATATCATAGTAATCAACACTAACTGATGGTTTGAAATTTTTCACTATTTTTAGGATATTATTTGGGCTCACTTCTGTGAAAGTGAAGGTGCTTGGGGGAAGCTTTTCAAAGCGGCTGTCCATAATACTAAGTGCATTTTCAGGGGGTTTGTTTATTCAGCTACTAATTTCTTCTATGTACTGAATGCAATATTTATTAAATTCTTCTGGGGTAATGGTGATTTCCTCTTTGTGTTTAGTGTGAGCAATGTAGTTTATTACACTCCAGGCTTTTTTGCATTTATTGTTAGATTTTTCAATGTTTACTATGTTTCACAGTTTCTTTGATTCATTTATTGCCTTCCTATACTTGTATTTGGCTCTAGCATACAGTTCTTTATACAGTTCTGATTTACTGGTTTTGTACAGACTGAAATACTGCCAAACAGTATTTTTCAGTTGCCCTAACTGTGGAGTATACCATTCTTTCATTTTCCTTTTCTTGTAATTACTACTAATATTCACTGTACATTTTTTCAGAGGGATGTTGGTTTAAAATATATTTAAAAATATGAAGAAAAACTTGGTGATAACAATATCAGCTGAACAGTGTTGAAGCCTAAAAAATGTGTGTCCCAACTGAAGGGATACTATCAGGTATTCCTAGATAGAAAAAAAAAGATTAAAAAAAAAAAAAAACAGCGTTAAATATGCCATATGGCTACTTCAAATACAAATGAATGCCAATGGTATTAAAAGCAACTCCTAGTATGTTCAGAAATTAATGAACTCTATATTAACAGGGCTTAAGGAGAAAAGGCCATTATACATTTAGAGGACATAATAGTATTTGGATCAGCTTTTGAAGAACACAACAGCTTATTGGAAGAAGTGTTCAGATGCCTTTGTTGCCATAATCTAAAATTAGGAGTGAACAAATGTGAATTTTTAAGGAAAAAAGTTACCTTTTTAGATCATTCATTGACAGCATGAGTATTGAAGCCTGATCCAAAGAAAGTGAAAGCATTACATGAATAGCCTCAACCAAAGTCTATCACCCAATTAAAAGCTTTCGTAGGCATAACAGCATACTACTGGAAATTTATCAGTAATTTCAGCAAACGGCTAAGCCCCTATGTGAATTATTGAAGAACAGGGTGCCTTACAGCTGGAATATTGAGCAGGAAAATGCATTTCATTGATTAAAAGAGAAACTGTTAAACCTTCAATCCTACATTACCCAGATTTTTAAAAAGAGTCCATTGTAATGACAGATGCTAGTTGGAGATCCACTGTCAAGGTGTGATAGGCACGGACTTAGCAGTGGCTTATGAACCTAGAACTTTGAGTAAAGGCGAACAATCATATAGAACAACTGAATGAGAGATGTTAGCTATATGTTGGGTGATAAAATATTATACAATAACGAATGTGCAAATAACTGAATTTATGTACAGGTACACAGGAAGCGGCCAGTTCTGGGGACACTAAGGCAATGCATGATAGTATGAATGGCTCCTCTGGAGTTGATGAAAGCAAGAAAATGGAATGCTGTGTTGAACACTGCCTTGAACTGTATGCAGCTGATAATGAGGTTAGCAAGGATTCATTTGACATCATTAAACAAATGCCATTTATGGAAGAGTTACTACGAAAGAACTCAATAGAGCACTAGATTCCCTTGCTAATGGGAAGACTCCAGGAACAGACAGAATCCCTGCACATGTTATTAAGCATAATGATTCTGTCCTTCTCAGGCACCTATAGTCACTTCTCACAACCAGATGGGAACTAGGGTATGTCCCACTGAATATACATAAACAGAAAGGGGACAGAAGTGACTGCAATTACTGAGACATTTCAGTGCCAAGTGTAGCTAGGAAGGCATATGAAAGAGTCAACCTAATGTAATTACAAATCCTAGCTTCCAGTATCTACTCAGAATCGTAATGCGGCTTCAGATCTGGCTGATCAACTGTGGATATGATGATCTTTCTATGACAACTGCAAGAGAAGTGCCATGAGCAGCAGAGGTCACTTTATATTGCTTTCTATTGATTTTATTAAACCATCTGATTTCGTGAGCAGAAATGGGTTCTTCAGGTTGCTGCAGAAGAGTGTATGCCCACATAAATCAGGACAAATAACTGTCTCTCTCCATGAGAAAATGCAAGAAACAGTCTGCTTCCACAGTAAAACATTGAAGCTCTCCCTGTTAATAATGAAGTAAAGCAGGGGTGTGTGTTAACTCCTACTCTATACAACTCCCTTCTGCTGAGCTTTGCCTTTGAAGACTGTGAGGAGGGAGTCTATTTATGTACTAGGTCTGATGGAAATCTTTTCAGCATTGCCAGCCTCAAGGAAAGACCAAAGAAAATAAAGTTGTTATTCATGATTTGTTATATGCAGTCAAACAAGCAAACAAGGAAGAGCTGCAGTATCCAATTAACAAATTATCACTAGGATGTCAAAAATTCACTCTTACCATCAGCCTCAAAAGATTAAGATCATGGCACAGGGCACCACCAACCTTCCACCTATCAGCATTGATGGCAGTTCTCCACAAGTAGTTGATGACTTTACTTGCTTGATATCTACAATACGTAGCAACGTGTCTATGGAAACTGAAGTTATTAACATAATTGCAAAAGCATCATCTGTCAAGGCTGGACTGGAAAACAGGGTATGGAACAATGGACTGTTCACAATAAAAATGAACTTACATGTATACAGCTCATGTGTTACCAGCACACTTCTCTGTAGCTGTGAAACATGGACAATTGTTACTAAGTATAAGTCAGAAATGAACAGCTTTAATCTCTGCTGGCTCCGGAGGATCCTTCAGATCTCTTGGAGGGATAGAGTACCCAGCACCAATGTCCCACAAGCACAACCAGCATTCTTGCATTATTGAACCACCAGCGCCTAAAGAGGCTGGAACACGTCGGGCACATGAATCCTGAGCAAATACTGAAAAAAAATAAAAAAGTAAAAAAATGCTGTATTGAGTACTGTATCAATGGTGTTAGGCCAGTAGGAAGGCCACACCTTCACTTCAAGAATGTCTGCAGAAGAGGTCTGACCAAGGCCAGTATTAATCCAAGTAGCTGGGAAAGTACTGCTAATAACCATGTCAGGTAGCAGCTAACTGTGCAAAATGTGGTCAAGCTTGCAGGGAATGAACACACACAAGAACAAATCAGGTAGAGGACAAGACAGAAAGAGAGTGTGGCTTCAAACATGTACAGATTATAAACCATAACCAGTAGCATATCTGACCATTCATCAGGATTTATGAAGTATCATCTAAAACTAAAGGAATACAATTACCAGATCTTGTATAAGAATGGGAAATGAAATCAAGTGGCAGATAATCTGTCAGGGATACAGGACATTTGTACAGTCAAAATGATAAACACAGAAGAGAAGGATGCAATCAAGGCACCTGAGAATGATGACCTTCATCCATTAATGACAAACATGGGTAACAGCTCTTCTGGTAATCTAGTTAGGGTGGATGACATGGGTGAAACAAGTCTGTTTATCAGAGAGGAGACATGGTGAGACACAGCTGAGTGTAACTCAGCAGCTAATCTGGACTAAACTGGATACTGAGGACATGTTAGCAATATTAAAACTTTACCATAATTCACCAACAGAGGGGAATCAAAGGATATTACATGTAGGAAGGTATGAAAGCTGACATTGCAGATTACATACATTGTTGTGAAAGTTGCCAGAAAAATAAGCTGTGAGAACCCACATAAACATGCCCTGACCAATAATCACCACACCACAACATGTTTTTGAGAGATGTGTTATAGATACTGTTGGCCTATTGAATCAGTTACAACAAGGCAATAAATACTTTTTAACTTTCCAAGAAGCATAATGAAATTTGTTGTTACTGAACTTATTGAGAAGAATGATGTGGATACAGTAGCAAGGTTATTCATAGAAAAGATAGTATTAAAATTTGGAATACCCCAAATATAGCTAAGTGGTGTGTGGAGTAACTTTCTTAGTGACACAATGAATAGTCACAAAGGAATTGAAAATGTTAGCTGCCAGTGGGCATTGATTAATACCAATGGGGCAAGTTGAGAATTTGTGCACGAACAGAACTCAGATCTGGGTCTCCACTTACTAGGCAGTTGTGCTGACCACTATGCCATCCAAACACAGTAGTCATCACGTCCACACAGACTACACTGACACACCTTGCCTCTCAGAACCAAATTCTCAACTTATGCCACACATTACTGATGTCATGCCCCTGCTCATTGGCCCCATTACTTGTGGCACCTCACCAATTCCTGTAAGAGTTTGGACTTGGTGTGCATCTGCACTGAAGGGATCATTGGCTGTCATTGCCATAATTATGTATATGTGGCATCTGTCTTTCAGACAAGTAAGCAGGAGACTTTGGTTCAAATCCAGCTCCAACACAAATTTTCAGATGGGCCCATTGGTATAAACCAATTCCCACTGGCAGCTAAAGTTTTCATTTCCTTTATGTCTTCATTCATAGTGGCTGCAGGATCAGATTTTTGTCTTTTTTTTGACATGTCTGAAAGAACAGACTCAACATGTATTCAAATTATTGCATGTCGATAAAATTCAGAATACAGCATACCCTCCTCAGATGACTGGATCACTTGAGAGAAATCACTGTGACATTATGTAAATCATGCACAGGAGATTGGGATACCTGGATCCCATATGCTGTATTCATATCAACATAACTACTCATTCCAGAATGAATTATTATTTGGGAGACAATGCAATGTTCCTAGCAGTTTTCAAATAGATCCTGCAGAAGTCTTAAACAGTTATGATGATTATGTTACAGAGATGAAACAACCAATGCACTGATGTGATTCTTGAGTTTCTCCCGGCGTATTTGATAATCAAAATATCCACGGGTGTACTGCTGGTCTATAGTGTCCAACGGGCACAATATTTTGGCGATCAAACATGTCGCCATCATCAGGTGGACTGACGGACTGAGCTCCTGTGAACGTGCCAGCACGGAGATCCATATGCTATGGCTGCTCAGGGGGATTGGGTTCGGTTGCGACGGCGGCCGATTTAAATACCCTCCGCACGCGGCGCGCTCCCTCTGCTGTCCGCGCCCCATGCCACGGTAGCGTGGTGGAACAGATTGCGACGGCGTCTGAGATGACATCAGTGTGATGGCTCTGTCCGCCGTGGTCGTCACAACTCTGCGTTTGCTCGATTTACTCTTGATTAACCCAATCGCTGGTTCCCAAGCCTTGCTAAGATTATAGCCACAGTCACGGTTTATGAGGTCATTATTGGTGCGAATTTCGATGGCCTCTCTAACAATGCTGTCCCAGTATCTCGACGTCTGTACCAGAATACTCATGCGGACATACTCCATAGCGTGATTTCCCGACAATGTTCAGCGACCGCCGACTTGCTCGGATACATCAGTCGAGTGTGCCTCTGGTGTTCACGGCATCGATCCTCGACAGTACGCATCGTCTGACGAATATACGACTTGCCACATTGACACGGAATCTGGTACACACCGGCCTTCCTCAAACCGAGGTCATCTTTGGCGCTCCCCACCAGTGCACGAGTTTTATTCGGAGGACAAAACACAGTTCCGACCCAGTGTTTCTTCAGAATGCGGGCATTATTTAAAACAACTTTTCGTCCTTTGTGGCCAATGTAATTGAACAATACTCATAAGACTCAAAATATGTATTAATGTAGAGAAGAGGCAGTGAAAATAAAACATTATTTACATAAAGAACTATCCACTAAAATGACTAAATGTAAAAGATATCTTACCAAAGGTGTTATCCTGTTACAACTTGTTAATTGATGCAATCAGTATTTACATCATTACATGGCAGAGATCATCAGATGCTGTGACGTGACACATATGAGTAGTACGGCGGATGAAGTCCATTACAAAGTACAAGAAACACAATGTTCAGTGTATTCATATTATACTCATCTGTTGACAAGAATTGTGGCCTCTTCTCTATATTAATGTATATTTTCAGTTTTATGACATTGTTCAATTACACTGGCCACTAGCAATGAAAAGCTGTTTTTAATTATGTTGTGAATGGATGTTGTCATTTTAGGAAAGATTTTAATGTTGTATGAAGTTGTAATGGCACTAACAATAATCAAGAATGCTTTATGTTGTGTATTCTGTAACTAATTTTGTATATGCTCATGAATTCTGCTACAATATTATGTGCAGTTCTGTAAGCCATTGTATGTTGCTGACATGAGAAAAAATCTGTTTTATGTATTAGATCTGAAAATGGCCAAATTGATAGCCTAAATTAATAATAAATCCAATTAAAAAATAGTTCATGTGCGATCTTGACTCCAAGTGTTTTCAATCCCTAACATAAATAAACAACACAATGTTCTGTTTACTCGAAAGTTCTTTTCCAAAATTCCTTTAGAATGCATGCTGCTCTGTTGTAACAGATATTCAAACACACAAGAAGTCTTTTGTTGTTCTGTCACAAGTTTTCCAATAGTCACAACACAAACTCGGTCAGTTTTCAGTTCTAACCACACATCAGTCATATTTTTAAATGTAATACATTGGAAAATACAGAACTTTAAAAACAGATGAATCATTTATAATAGCCCAGTATTGTGCTTGTTGGACATGGGCTGTACAGTCTCATCACTATAATTTGAGTTTGACACTGATTGTGTTAAATCTACTCATTTACTCTCCAACCCAGCTACCACAGTAATTTCACCAGAAGTGACAGTGAACCACTTCTGCCATTCCCCCCACCCCCCTCACCATATTTACATTCATATATACTCTCACTAACATTGTAGCCTTCCACACCAAGTAGATTATTCTTCATATGGTGTCAACTCCACAGCATTTAGCTGCCATGTTGCAAATGTTAGCCTCGTCCAAAGTGAACTACCAACTCTGTGGTTGCCAATAGGGGTATCATCCTCTTTTCCTGTTTAGTCACAAATAGTCACAACAAAAAGACTGTCACATATAAAGCTGTTGGCTGTTAAGGTCTTTGTCAGGAATAGATGTAGACACACACACACACTCACACACACACACACACACACACACACACACACACACACACACACACGTGTGCACACAAACACAACTCACACACATGACTGTAGTCTCAGGCCTATCTGTAACTCAGAATCTCTGCTATATGGTGAGTAGCAACTTTCTTTTTCATAATATTGTTACAACCCATCCTGGATATTCCATTGTTTCATTTTTGTCTTTCGATGTTTAAATTTCTTGATATTTTTTCACCACACTCGTACATCTGATAATACTCCTATATAAGACTACAGTATATCTGTTTTGAACTTTGTAGTGGACGAAATGCCCAAGAGGATGAAGAGGTGTATCAAATAATAAAGTCATACTTACAGGTTCAATATCTTCCAAATCAACATTTGCTGCTTCAGACTGCTGGCCAGATCTTCGATTACGATTTCGTGGCTTCTGCCTCATGCCATTCATGTTATTTTGATTCATGTTGTTTCTGTTATTGTTGTATCCATCATTATTGGCAGTGCATCTACCACTGCCATGCAAACCATAGCCTAGACAAAATAAATGCAAAAGGTTTTTAAAAAATATGTATATAAACTGCTGAGAAATATATCAGGAACATAAACTGTCAAATATTTCTATGATTTTAATCAGAGAAGAGGAAATAAAAGGCAGTTTATTGGAAAAAACACATATACTCTGACAGCTGCTTTATCTGCGATTGAACCTATGTGATCATCAGGCATCTTGACCTCTCAGGTTTGCTTGGTGTGTTTGAATATTTGTGCACTTTTGAGCGTTCAACTGAGCTGTGCATAAAAATGGAAACAGTGTTTGGCTGAAAACCTAAAAGCACACCATCAATCATATTTACTGCCCCTACAAGGAACGTAACTTCAAAGAATCATGGGTAACTGAAGAAATTCTTCATTTTATCGATGAAAGCATCAGCAGATCTTTTCTGAAAGTATTTCTATGGAGTGTAGCCATATATGGAAATGAAATATGGAGAATAAACAGTTAAGACAAGAAGAGAATAGAAGCTTTTGAAATGTGGTGCTACAGAAGGATGCTGAAAGTTAGATGGGTGGATCACATAACTAATTACTAAGGAGGTACTGACCAGAACTGAGGAGAAAAGGAATTTGTGGCACAACTTCACTAGGAAATCAGTTGGTAGGCCACGTTTTGAGACATCAATGGATCACCAATTTAGTATTGGAGGGAAGTGTGGAGGGTGAAACTCATAGAGGGAGACCAAGAGATAAATATATCAAGCAGATTCAGAAGGATGTAAGTTGCAGTAGTTATGAGTAGTAAGAGGTGAAGGAAGTGGCACAGTATAGAGTAGTGCAGAGAGCTGCATGAAACCATTCTTTGGACTGAAGACAAAAACAGCAACAACATCAGTAAAATTTATTTATTTATTTATTCTTGCCCATGGACTCCAGCTGAAAATCCAGCTGAGAGTATTGGGTGTGTCATACAATAGGCTATTAACATCAAACTTGATTTCATTATACATAAATGAAACAAATAATTAAACAGAAATAGTCCCTAATCATTACATGCTTCACATCATATGTACACACAAATCCAAATAACAAACAGGTATGAAAACTATAGTATGATTTTTATGTGGGGGGTTTAATAATTTACTTACTTCATTTGTTTTATTTTGTCTTATTAATTCGTCTGCTACAGTAATATAATATCTGTTAAAAGTATTGGCTATTTCTAGAGGGTTTGCTTTGCTTTTCCCACTCATCAGTGGGCAGATGTCCTGTGCCCAATTTATTACTTTTCCTCTCTCTTCATTAATGAACGACCATAAACGTTTTGAGTAGTTCTTTCCCTTATCTATATACATCTTGATGAATGATGCTTTAGTTTCTCTGATAAAACTACAGTACTCTTTCTTTTTTATTTTATACAGTGTGGTGTAGGCCTCAGTATTTTTTTTTTTGGGGGAGGTCATAATACACTCTCAGATTATTTCTGGCATGGATTACTTCTCCAGTCACCCAGCTTTTGTTTTTTTGTTGCTGTTTGACAAGCCTTTTACTAACAGGGTATGTAACATCAAAATAATAATTGAATAAAGAAAAAAACTGGTTCCATTTGGTGTTTGCATCTTTAGCTGCATATATTGTTTTCTGGTCTTCTGCCTCTAACATCATTTTTAGCAGATTTATGTCATGTGGGTAGTTCTGTCTTCTCATCTCCCATATCTTCTGCACTGAATCACTAGTCTTTATATTTATGTCTATCATGATTGCAAAATGGTCTGCTAATGTGGAGTTTATTACCTGTGTGTCACAATAGCATGTAGGAATATTTGTTATTACATGATCAATTATAGTTTCACTATGCTTTGTTACTCTGGTTGGTTTATCTGTTTTTATTTTTAGATTGTATATGCACAATAAGTCCAGTCGGGTCTTAGAATTGTCTGTATTTTTACTCATGTCTATGTTCAGATCTCCTATAATGATCAAATAAGCATATGTTTTTGAGAGGTGTTGGATCATATCTTCCAGCTGTTCAAAGAAGGTTTTAATTACACCATTTGGTGATTGATACAAACCTAATACACAACATAAATTCCTAGCCATTTTAGTTTCTAGTGCTGTAGCTTCAAAGCTCAATTCTATAGAATATTTTGTTATATTTATGGCTTTAGTTGATTTATAGTTAGAAAAAATGTTCAGGGAAATTCAGAATACAGAAATACAAGTCACTTAGGAATGAAATAAATAGGAAGTGGAGAGAAGCTAAGATGAAATGGCTGAATGAAAAATGTGAAGAAATAAAAAAAAGAGGTGATTGTCAGGATGGCTGCCATAGCGTGCAGAAAAGTCAAAACAGCATATGGTGAAATAGAAAGCAAGGGCAGTAACATTAAGACTGCAACGGGAATTCCACTGTTAAATGCAGAGCAGAGAGTGGATAGGTGGAAAGAGTGCATTGAAGACCTCTATGAGTGAGAGGACTTGTCTGATGATGTGATATATGAAGAAACAGGAGTCCATAGAGAAGAGATAGATGGCCCAGTGGATTAAAAGGGCTTTGGGGGACTTATGATCATATAGGGCACAAGTGGTACATAATATTCCATCAGGATTTCTAAACTTTTGAGTGAAGTGGCAACAAAATGACTGTTCACGTTGGTGTGTAGAATGTATGAGTCTGGTATTGTACCATCTGAAAACATTACCCACACAATTCCAAAGACTGCAAGAATTAGTGCATAGCCAGCTTAACAACTCATGTATCCAAGTTTCTGACAAGAATAATATACAGAAGAATGGAGGAAGAAACTTGAGGATAAGTTAGATCATGATACGTTTGGTCTTAAGAAAGGTAAAGACACCAGAGAGGCTATGCTGACATTGCAGCTGATAATGGACACAAGACTAAAGAAAAACAAGACACATTCACAGTATTTGTTGACGTAGAAAAGCATTTGACAATGTCAAGTGGTACAAGGTAATCTAAAATTTGAGAAAAATAAGGGTAAGCTATAGGGAAAGACAAATAATATGGAATATGTACAATAGCCAAGAGGGAACAATAGGACTGGAAGACCAAGAACCAACTGCTTGGATTAAAAAGGGTTTAAGATAGGGATGTAGTTTTTCTCCCCCACCATTCAATCTATACAATGAAGAAGCAGTGATTGATATAAAAGAAAGATTCAAGAGTGGGATTGAAATTCGGGGTGGAAGAATATCAATGATAAGATTCATTGATGACATTGGTATCATCACAGAAAGGAACAAAGATCATGGGATCTGTCAATTGAATGGTATAATGAGTAAAAGATGTGTGTTGAGAGTAAACTGTATAAAGACTAAAGTAATGAGAAGTAGTAGAAATGAGAACAGATTAATATCAGAATTGGTGATCATGAAGTAGATGATGTTAAAGAATTCTGTTACCTAGGAAGCAAAACAACCCATGGTATATAGTACAAGGAGGACATAAAAAACAGACTAGCTATAACAAAAAAAGGCATTCTTGGCCAAGTGAACTCTACTAGTATTAAGCACAGGCCTTACTTTGAGGAAAATTTTTTTGAGAATGTATGTTTGAGCACAGTTAGTGAAACATGGTCTATGGATAAACCTGAAGAGATGAGAATCAAATCATATGAGATGTGTGCAACAAAATAATGCTGAAAATTAGGTGGAGTGATTAGATAAGAGATCCTCCATAGAATTGCTGAGGAAAAGAATGACACTGATAAGAAGAAGGGACAGGATGATAGGACATTTATTAAGACATTAAGGAATAACCTCTATGGAAACGGGATACAATTATCAGTCGAATGCAATAACTGTCCCCATTAAATTCCACCTAGAGATATATTTCGTAGTTAGTCATAAACGTGTACACAGCTTGAGATACAGAACAGAACTAAAAACTAACATGGAGGCTTGCCAGGGCAATAAGAGTCCAAAGATGGTGTTAATCATGGTTGATACAACCTATCGATGCCACACAGATCCCCCCTCCCCCCCCCCCCTTCATCCCCAACCCCCACCCCCAGCAGTACGGAGTACCACCTGTGAGTGGAGGTCATGTGGGCATTGGTGTCAGTAGTAGTCATGCGAGATGGCAGGTGCACGAGCAGGATTTCCATCTCGGTCAAGATGGAGTGCGGAGGTGGAGTGCTTGGTGAAAGGTCCAGTTCGTAGTCAGTCAACCAGCGGGGCGGACGATGCATCGGCCGGCCAAAGAGCAGGCATGTGGAATGGCCTGCAGTGTGGTGCAGGTGCGCCCACCCCAAATGCAGATCGAGCCACCCGAGGAGATGAACACATGAATTTCTGATGGGTCGCACTTGTGCGGGAGGGACAGGCTATGCACTACACTGACATTTAACTGCCCTTTGATGAGAGAGCCCATGGTGTCTGTTAGGAGCTTGAGCACATGGACATCGGAGGTGACAATCAACACATCATCCATATGGTGTGGTGGCATGTTGCAGCACAGGTTGAATGTGGGAGAGGGAATCTCTGCAATCGGTGAAGTGGCGTCAAAACCTGCATATGGGTTTGGATGGCAACCTGCCTGGAAAACCTGCGAATGGCAATGACAAATCATGGGTTGGAGAAAACTGCACCATGGTATGGGACAATGTATTTTCAGTCTCCATGGTGAAAAAGTTATCAGAAGGATCCAACTGAGACAGCAGAGGAGCATCGAAGTCCACGAAAGCAGGTTTGAGCCTGTGCAATGAAACAGTTTGAGGACGATCTTTAACTATAATGTCGAACATTGTCTAGCCCCACCATAGTGCTTTAAAGGGGCCAAGGTAGAGTGTTTGGAGGGGTTGTCTAATGGTATCATCCCTGAGCATAATGTGGAAGAAAGTGTTGAGTGCAATTGGCATGTAAGTGTCCAGTGGGGAATGGCTGACAGGTGAGTCTAGCTGTGCATGTTTGAAGTGAGTGCGCAGGTGACTAATGAAATCTGGGGAGGGGAGAAAATCCTCAGTTGCTTGAGGAAGGATAAGTTTCCCTTGTAAGACTGGGTCCTCCCCAAAAACGAATTCAGAGATGGTTCTCTGTAAGTCTGGTTTAAAGGTTGACCGAGTAACACCCATGGAAGCCCCTCGTACCAGAGGCAGTCATGGTACCTGAGGACAGTTTTGAGGGTGCGGTGCCACCGTTCAACTAAGCCATTGCTTTGTGGGTGGAAGGCTGTTGGCCACAGTTTCAATGGTGATGTGAGATAAAGGAACAGCTTCCACCCAGTGAGACACGCACTCGATTGTGGAGAGACTATAGCTGTGGCCCTCTGGACTGATAAAGTCGATATGTACATGATGAAATCTTCCTTGCGGAATGTCAAACTTGCCTAGTGAAGGGGAGATGTGGTGGCTATATTTGTTGCGTTGACAGGAAACGCAGCTGCTTGCCCAGGTCTGACAGTCCTGTTTAACATTTTTCCAAATGAAACGCTCAGATACGAGCCATGTGTTGGTGCAGATGCCAGGATGAGTGAGGTTATGCAAGTCGTTAAAGGTTTGCTGGCACAATGTGGGCAGGAGCAATGGCCGCAGGGTGCAAGTAGAAGAATCACCCCACACCTCATCCATAACGACAGGGAACTTGGCTTTGGTAAACATAAGAGATTTTTCAGGATCTGTGAGGAGAGCTTGAGATTCCTTGTCAGAGGTCTGGAGCGTGGCCAGGATGGATAAATCAGTGGTGCATGAGACAGTATAGATCTGTGAGGAAAAATCAGTGGGGATGTTTCCTGTGCAGTTGATGTAGAAAATGTCTGTTGTGAATTGAGAGACTAAATCAAAGTGGCAGAAATGCCTAGGGGATGGGCCCTCGGAAGGGTTACAGAAAGCGTCCACTAGTGGTTTATGATCAGTATGGATGAAGAAATAAGGGCCCTTGATGTCGCGGCCAAAGTGTTTGATGGCTTCATGGACTACCAGAATCTCCATATCAAAAAAGGAATATTTCTTCTGAGCTGTAGACAACTTTTTAGAGAAGAAAGGAAGAGGAGAAACCATGGCGCCTTTGCGTTGCTATAGTACTGCCCCCACTGCTAGGTCCCTGGCGTCCGTAGTGATGGACAACAACAACGACAGGTCAGGATGGACGAGTGTCATGGCGTGAGCTAAGGAAGTTTTTAGAGCCTTGAAGACCTCCAGTATAGGTTTAGTCCAGCAAACTGGTTTAAGGCCTGAAGAGTTCGCCTGACAGCGAGTCTGTCAGCGGGGCCTGCACAGTGGTGGCAGAAAGCAGATGCTGATGGTAGTAATTTATTGTACCCAAGAAATGTTGGAGTTTTTTGTAAGTAGGCAGAGGCAGCAGTGATGTTAGGGCCTGCACGCGAGATTTGGGAGGCTGTATTCTGTCTGTGGAGACAGTGTAACCCAAAAACGTGACAGAAGCCTGGCGCAATTGGACTTTGTCCTTGTTGACCTCAACGCCATTGGAGTTCAGGGTCTGGAGGATCTTGGATAAATGATTATCGTGTCCCTCAGCCGAGTTGCTGAAAATGAGTATGTCATCCAGGTATGCAAAGCAAAACTCGAACTGTCGTAAGATTGAGTTGATGAAACGTTGCCATGTTGGTGCCACATTTTTCAGGCTGAATGGCATGAAGTTGTATTGTAACAAACTGAGCAGCGTGATAATAGCTGTCTTTGGAATGTCTTCTGGTGCTACAGGAATCTGGCGATAGGCACGTTTACAGTCAAACAGTCAATAACACTGAAGATTGTGGTGCCCGATAACATATGAGTAAAATTGTTTATGTTTGGCACTGGGTAGTTGTCCATGACAGTATGAGCGATTAAGCATCTGTAGTCGCTGTGCATTTGGAAAGAACCGTCTTGTTTGGTGACGAGGTGAATCGGTGAAGACCAGTTGCTGCCCAACGGTTGCAGGATACCTGCCTCCAAAAGTTCGTTAATTTGCTGATGGGCTGCGCGTAACTTAATGGGGTTGAGGTGTCTAACCATGTGTGTAATAGGAGGGCTGGCAGTGGTAACTATCTTGTGTGCTGTTCCGCCAGTGATGGAAGAAACTGAGAACTGCACATGAGACTGAGCAACATCCTGATGTGAAGTTTTTGGATGAGTGGGGTGCAATGAGGTGTAACCATTAGCACGAGTGGGAAAAAGCAGCAGGAAATCACATGCCTATTACGTGAGCACAGCGTGTGCTTGTTTGAAGAGGTCAGCTGCACGCGCAGTGCCGAGAGGGTCAGGACGCTCAGCAACTGTCTGTTGTCAGCCTTGCCTTGGGTAACTGGTGCAGGTGAGAGAGGCACTGGCATCATGTGGGGAACAGTGATGGCAGCTAAGTCAGGCAGCTGGTGTATGAGAGAGGGGGAATGTTTATAAACACGCGGAGCAGCTGCCTGCACTGTGGGCGTGGTCATATTGCACATGCGACTGTCATTAGTAGCTCTGTTTGAGACACATGGCACTGAATACAGTGAGCTTGTTGTGGGCGTGGTGTCTACCGGACGTGAATCGTCACATGCAGTTAATGTTTTGAGACTAACTTGCTGAGTGTCTGAGCTGGTGTCTGCTGGAGAAACACAATTATGTGGCAGCACTGTGGATTGCAGTTTCAGCAGAGAGGTATGAGCTGCGAGAAGCTCATTGTAAGTGTGTGCTATTCATCATTTTGGCTCATCATTTTCGCAGTGGAGTTGTGCCACCAAGTTGTACTCTGACAGAAGGTTAGTGACGCAGGTCACAGTGTTGCCTCCGATGGTGGAGCACTCGCGTACTAACTCACAGGTCGCAAGAGAAGCAGAATGTGGAACATAAGTGCAGGAGCACAGTATCTGACTGTTAGTGGGATGGTGTAGCACTGAACTCTGAACCACGTTCGGAAAGAGTTTGTTATGTGACAAAAAATCCATACCGAGAATTGGTTCATTGATGTCAACAATGTAGAAAGTCCATGGAACACACAGAGAAAGAGATGGGTGCACCGTAACTTTGACAGAGCCTGAGGTTGTCACATTGTAGTGTTTACAGCCCGTAGAAGTGACCTCATTGGTGAAAAGGCTGTAGGAACCGATGATGTGGGTATGATAGACACATCAGTGCCTGTGTCAACTAGGAAGATGAGCCGTGACGAAATGTCGGTCGAGTATAAACGACTGCTTGGCCAGGTGGACGAGTAGATGGAGTGCAAGGTGTGAGGATGCCTGTGACATTCCCACCAGGACTCGGTGCCTTCCAGATCCTGCGGTCGGCGTTTGGGTGCTGGCAAGGTAATCGACACTTCTTGGCATCATCAGCAAAAATCTTGTGGTACCAACAACACAGATGAGCCGGTTGTGGCGATGGCGGAGACTGCGGCAACGGAGGAGGCTTATCCTCATTGATTTGTTTTGGGATGTATACTGACACATAATAGTGCATGGGCAATTCTTGAGTGCTCAGACAGAGGAGAGAGCAAGAGGACACTGCCAAGCGGTGTAGATGGCACGGAGGTGGAATGAGCTCAGCCTCTGCCCGCAGACGGCCGGTAAGCAGGAGCAGTTGTGCCAACCAGTGGTGAGTGGTGTGCTGGCTGGTGTTGTCACAGCAGTGCATACAGCTGGTCTGCGATGCCAAGACAAGAGCCGATTGACTTGAACGAGTGTGGTAGCAAGCCGATCTGTAGGTCGATAGGTAACTTGGCGGACCATACCACCCACAGAGTATCGTCCAGCATTGTATGTTCACTTACAAGTAATCAAAGGTGTCACTAGAGCTGTGATAGATTTTAGTCCCCCAAGTGCTCCTTGTACAAGACCTCGATGATTAATTCTTGTGGTGAACAGGCGAATTGGACCAATATTGTTTTCTTCGTGAACTCATACTTTGGTGGAGATGGTGGCGAGAGGAGTACATCACAAATTAAGTCCGAGTGATCATGGAGGTTGTAACATTACAGGACATATTGGGATATGTGACGAGACATAGGAATTTAGAGTTAACATCAAACACGTGATGTAACTTGAACAGATGGTCTACAAGTGCAAACCATGATATGGGATTGTCCCCATATAAAGGGGGCATCTTCGGCAGACAGTCATGGGGGAGAGAGGGGGGGGGGAGGGGAGGGGAGGGGGATGAAAGCAGCTTTGCTGTATCTTGGAAGGCCTGCTGGTCCATGGTAGGAGGGGCTGTACTGCAGCCTGGCACCATAGGCATAGGTGTGGTATTGGCAAGCACATCCGTAACAACGGTGGGTTCCATTGTCTCAAAAATACAATAAAGGGGGTGGGGTTAGTGGGAGGACATTGGTAATTCGTGTGACAACAGTGTGAGAGTGTGAGCTTTGTGTGCACATCAAGAACACACTCCATGTGGTAGGACTATAAATTAACTGTGAATCTTGCTGAAGATCACATTGTTGCAGTAAAACGTTCCTAGAAGGTGAAGCACCGTAAGACGTGCTCAAACCCACATGGCAAAAAAACTGAGCAACAGGTCTTTTGGGTGAGCGAGGTGAATTTGGTGCATGTAAATGTTGCTCATTAGTTTGCAAGTGAGGCAAAACCAGAATAGGTTGATAGCGTGTACATTTTGCAAAAAGGGCGGCGTTGCACACAGTATGACAGTAACCAACATTACGGCCCATTGACAGTCAAAGTACATGTGCGAATGTAGATCATGTTGAACATTACATAATCGATCGGTAGTTACACAATTCTGAAGATTATCCACTTCTCATTTCATATGTTCGCGAGCACAGTCCGGTGACACAAAACTTGTGTGCATTGTTTGAGTTAATGGTGTAGCACTTGAGCATTGTAGAACAACAAAGTTTGAGGTTAACTTGGTTGGAGATCATGAATCACTGTCAACTAGTGGAGAGCCGGCCGCTGGCGAAGGATTGGAGTGGCCTGGTTGTCGTAGTTGGGCCTCCAAATCTTCAAACAAAGCGTTGGGTGAGGTAGCCATGGCACGATTCACATAACCTGTTGATTTATAACACCTTCCATGGAAGTCATGGAAGATGTAGAAACTTCGGGGCCATCAGTATGGGATCGGGATATGATTATCGGTTGAATGCAATAACTATCTCCATTAAATTCCTCATAGAGATATATTTCATAGTTAGTCATAAATGTGTACACATCTTGAGATATAGAACAGAATTAAAAACTAACATAGAAGCTCGGCAGAGCAATAAGAGTCCAAACATGATGTTTATTGTGGTTGATACGACCTATAGATGCTACACCTCTATTGTACTAGAGGGAGCTGTAGATATTAAAACTGTAAAGGAAGTCAGAGTTTGGAATATATCCAGCAAATAACTGAGGATATAGGTTGCAACTACTACTCTGAGATGAAAAGGATGGCACAGGAGAGGAATTTGTGATGAGCAGCAGCAAACCAGTCAGAAGACTTGTGACTAAGAGAAAATTATTAACTCCACAAATTGTTAAAAACCATGTATTTCCATGAGTTGTTTGTTTCCAACTGCGATCTACTGATATTGTGGTCACAGGTTACTACTTTTCTTTGTTTTGTCAAGTACACAGTCTGTATTACTGGACATGTAAAATGTGTTACCAGTATCTGCTCCAGTTTGAAATGTTACCAAGACCTGACTATATTTGTGCAACTTTTTTCATAGAGTGTTTCATTATAAATAACTGCATTTTTTCCAAGGAGTTTAAGGTCACTGCCATGTCATTAATTTATAAGATGAACAGCAAGGTCATAACAATCTTCTATGGGGCATTTATGAAGACTATGTTGTGCTGTAATATTATAATTATTAGCAGTTAAATACTGTAATGTATGTTAGCACAAAATTAAGTAATTTTTTGTATTGCACTAAAATGAAAAGTTAATCCTATACTACTTTTGAAATAAATTGTGGATTGTTTTTAGACTTATCAAAGGCCTTTGATGTCATCGACCATAAGTTACTGCTTAGGAAATTATATGCCTGTGGGATAAATGGAGTTGCCCACAAATGCCTTAAATCATATCTGTCGGACAGGTATCAGAAAGTGGAGATGAGCCATGCGGATAGGACATATTCATCAAGATTTGAGGGAGTTTTGTACGGAGTACCCCAGGGCCATTACTGTTTTTAATATTTATCAATCACCTACCAAGTTAACTATCTGAAGCAGAGGCAGTACTGTTTGCTGATGATACAAGTTTGTTTGTTAAAGCAAATAGTGAAGCTGACTTACAGGAAAAAGTCACATTAGCAACAGACAAAGCAGACAGATGGTTTAATGAAAACAGACTCATTGTGAATTCCAAAAAAACAATGTGGATCAATTTCAAACGTATTACAAATAAAATAAAAATTAACCTTACAATAGAACTGGGTAAGTGTAAGGTTGAACAAGCATCATACACTAAATTCTTGGGAGTATGGTTTGATGAACACTTCAGATGGGAAAAGCATGTAATATCATTGAACAAAAAATTGTCAAACATGTTATATAATACGAATGCTTAAAACCTCATGCAATGCTAAAACAGTGTTTTGTGTTTATTTCTCATTCATGCACAGTTTATTAAGATACGGTGTACAGTTTTGGGGGAACAACAGTCTAACAAAACATTCATTTCGACTACAAAAGAAGGCAGTCAGAATAATAAAAGGTATAGGATATAGAGACTCTTGTAGGCATGCTTTCAAAGAATTAAAAATCATGACAGTACCATCCTTATACATATATGAAAGCATATGTTTCTTAAAAGAACGCGGGGAATTTTCTACATTAAACAGAGAATCTCACAACTACGAAACAAGGAATAGGAATGATTTCCACAGTGTACTATACCAACCCAAAATCCTCTACAGTGCTCTCCCCAAAGAACTAAAAATAATACCATAACTGCACATATTTAAAAGAGAATTAAAAAACATGTTATTGAGCAATAGTTTTTACAGTATTGAAGAGTTTATGAATCGTTGACAATAAAAGCGCAGTTAAGATTTCCCTGACATAATAAATATGTGTAATTCCTCACATGTAAATACTTGCTGTTTCTATGAAAGTGTGAAACAGTGTTAATGTAAGAATGGAAAGAATCTTTGATGTGAGAATCAGTAGCTTTTTTTTGTATGTTGTTATCCTACTTGTATATTTTTATGTTAATATTCTTATAGTTCTATTAAAATTGTAATGTCCAAGTGACAAGTAAATTCAATTATAAATTTTCATGCACATGTATTTTAAATTGTAATGTTTAGTGTCGCCCTAACCGCCGTCTGCTTCACGTCTGCTGTGCAGCGAGCTACCTTAATTTAAGTATTATCTGTATTTTTCTTACTTGTCACTTCTTCTTCTGCGTGTTTTTGCTTTTAGGAAGTTTTTTAGTAGAGTGCTATTAAGTGTTCCATAGATCTCGTTTTTGTTTTGAATACAGTCAGAGAGTCCCTTTAGTCAGCCATAGTGCTAGTAGTGCTAGTGTTTGTTTTCAATACCGTCCAGAGACAGGTAGTGCTATTTTCCTTGTTTCTACAAGAAGTGGTTAGCAATCACAGTTTAGTCAATAATCAACCGCCTTTAGTGAATTAGCAGTCTAGTTAAAAGCTGATTAACAGTCTATAGTAAATTGATTTCTTAGGATGGCTAGGATGTGTGGCTGCTGTGTACGGATGCAGGAGGAGCTGGCCACTCTTCGCGAACAGCTGAGCGTGTTGATGTCCGCGGTCAGCCGTCTTCAGGCTGCTGCCTCGGAGTGTAGCGGAAGTGGGGAGTCTGGTGCATCGCAAGGTACACCCCAGGTGTTACATTCTTCACCCACTGTCCCTGCTGTCGAGACATCTTCGCGGGTACCGGGGGCCACCCTCTCCCCAAGGGGAGTGACGGGTTCAGCGGCGTTCGCGGCGCACGAGGCGGAGGGTCAATGTGGAGGCTGGCCGTGTGGCATCGCCCGCTCTGCCTGTGAGTGGACATGTGGCTGCTCCTTCAGCAAGGTCTGAGCAGGCACACGGGGGGAGGGGTTTATTAGTTATTGGGAGCTCCAACGTTAGGCGGGTGATGGAGCCCCTTAGGGAAATAGTGGAAAGGTCGGGGAAGAAGGCCAGTGTTCACTCTGTCTGCTTGCCGGGGGGTCTCATCCAAGATGTGGAGGAGGCCCTACTGGCGGCGATAGAGAGCACTGGGTGCACCCGACTGCAGATTGTTGCTCATGTCGGCACCAATGACTCCTGCCGTCTGGGTTCAGAGGTCATCCTCAGTTCGTACAGGCGGTTGGCGGAGTTGGTGAAGGCGGAAAGCCTCGCTCGCGGGGTGGAATCAGAGCTAACTATTTGTAGTATCGTTCCGAAAACCGATCGCGGTCCTCTGGTTTGGAGCCGAGTGGAAGGCTTAAACCAGAGGCTCAGACGATTCTGCGGACAGCTGGGGTGCAAATTTCTCGACCTCCGCTATCGGGTGGAGAAATGTAGGGTTCCCCTGAATAGGTCAGGCGTGCACTACATGCCGGAAATGGCTACGTGGGTAGCGGAGTACGTGTGGAGTGCACATGGGGTTTTTTTAGGTTAGAGAATTCCCTCCCTAGGCCCGACAAGACGCCTCCTGAGACGCGGCAAGGCAGGAGTAGGCAAAATGCAACAAGGAATAACAATATTAATGTGCTAATAGTAAACTGCAGGAGCATCTATAGAAAGGTCCCAGAACTGCTCTCATTAATAAACGGTCACAACGCCCATATAGTACTAGGAACAGAAAGTTGGCTGAAACCAGACGTAAACAGTAATGAAATCCTAAACTCGGATTGGAATGTATACCGCAGAGATAGGCTGGACAGTGAAGGGGGAGGCGTGTTTATAGTGATAAGAAGTGCAATAGTATCGAAGGAAATTGAGGGAGATTCGAATTGTGAAATGATTTGGGTGAAGGTCACGGTTAAAGCAGGCTCAGACATGGTAATTGGATGTCTCTATAGGCCCCCGGGCTCAGCAGCTGTTGTGGCTCAGCACCTGAAGAATAATTTGGAAAATATTTCGAGTAGATTTCCCCACCATGTTATAGTTCTGGGTGGAGATTTTAATTTGCCGGGTATAGACTGGGAGACTCAAACGTTCATAACGGGTGGCAGGGACAAAGAATCCAGTGAAATATTTTTAAGTGCTTTATCTGAAAACTACCTTGAGCAGTTAAACAGAAAACCGACTCGTGGCGATAACATATTAGACCTTCTGGTGACAAACAGACCCGAACTATTTGAATCAGTTAATGCAGAACAGGGAATCAGCGATCATAAAGCGGTTACTGCATCGATGATTTCAGCCGTAAATAGAAATATTAAAAAAGGTAGGAAGATTTTTCTGTTTAGCAAAAGTGACAAAAAGCAGATTACAGAGTACCTGACGGCTCAACACAAAAGTTTTGTCTCAAGTGCAGATAGTGTTGAGGATCAGTGGACAAAGTTCAAAACCATGGTACAATATGCGTTAGATGAGTATGTGCCAAGCAAGATCGTAAGAGATGGAAAAGAGCCACCGTGGTACAACAACCGAGTTAGAAAACTGCTGCGGAAGCAAAGGGATAGAGAAACAATTAAAATCGCTCAAAAGAGGAAAGGCCGCTGGTCCTGATGGGATACCAGTTCGATTTTACACAGAGTACGCGAAGGAACTTTGCCCCCCTTCTTGCAGCGGTGCACCGTAGGTCTCTAGAAGAGCGATGCGTTCCAAAGGATTGGAAAAGGGCACAGGTCATCCCCGTTCTCAAGAAGGGACGTTGAACAGATGTGCAGAACTATAGACCTATATCTCTAACGTCGATCAGTTGTAGAATTTTGGAACACGTATTATGTTCGAGTATAATGTCTTTTCTGGAGACTAGAAATCTACTCTGTAGGAATCAGCATGGCTTTCGAAAAAGACGATCGTGTGAAACCCAGCTCGCGCTATTCGTCCACGAGACTCAGAGGGCCTTAGACACGGGTTCACAGGTGGATGCCGTGTTTCTTGACTTCCGCAAGGCGTTTGACACAGTTCCCCACAGTCATTTAATGAACAAAGTAAGAGCATACGGACTATCAGATCAATTGTGTGATTGGATTGAGGAGTTCCTAGATAACAGAATGCAGCACGTCATTCTCAATGGAGAGAAGTCTTCCGAAGTAAGAGTGATTTCAGGTGTGCCGCAGGGGAGTGTCATAGGACCGTTGCTATTCACAATATACATAAATGACCTGGTGGATGACATCGGAAGTTCACTGAGGCTTTTTGCAGATGATGCTGTGGTGTATCGAGAGGTTGCAACAATGGAAAATTGTACTGAAATGCAGGAGGATCTGCAGCGAATTGACGCATGGTACACGGAATGGCAATTGAATCTCAATGTAGTGAAGTGTAATGTGATGCGAATACATAGAAAGATGGGTCCCTTATCATTTAGCTACATAATAGCAGGTCAGCAACTGGAAGCAGTTAATTCCATAAATTATCTGGGAGTACGCATTAGGAGTGATTTAAAATGGAATGATCATATAAAGTTGATCGTCGGTAAAGCAGATGCCAGACTGAGATTCATTGGAAGAATCCTAAGGAAATGCAATCCGACAACAAAGGAAGTAGGTTACAGTACGCTTGTTCACCCAATGCTTGAATACTGCTCAGCAGTGTGGGATCCGCACCAGGTAGGGTTGATAGAAGAGATAGAGAAGATCCAACGGAGAGCAGTGCGCTTCGTTACAGGATCATTTAGTAATTGCGAAAGCGTTACGGAGATGATAGATAAACTCCAGTGGAAGACTCTGCAGGAGAGACGCTCAGTAGCTCGGTACGGGCTTTTGTTAAAGTGTCGAGAACATACCTTCACCGAAGAGTCAAGCAGTATATTGCTCCCTCCTACGTATATCTCTCGAAGAGACCATGAGGATAAAATCAGAGAGATTAGAGCCCACACAGAAGCATACCGACAATCCTTCTTTCCATGTACAATATGAGACTGGAATAGAAAGGAGAACCGATAGAGGTACTCAGGGTACCCTCCGCCACACACCGTCAGGTGACTTGCGGAGTACGGATGTAGATGTAGATGTAGATAAGTCCTATGTCATTTTGATGATGTACTACAAGGATGCTAATAAATTGAATTGAATTTAATTGACACTTCAGAGGTAACTATGAGATATGACACATGTAATGCTAAAATTTGAAATTTCCATGGTCTTCTAAATCATGCCAAATGAATATCAGGATGGTTTGTACCAACATGTCATGGTCTGTACATTCCCCTCTCCTTCCCCATTACTAAGATACCAGTGAAGTAAATTTAAAAACCTGTAAGTGGGTCCTTCTGTTGACTATTAAAATAACCTGCAGATACAGCCAAAAACTTGAGAGAAAACCCCATTTCACTAACACACACATTATGAGACATTTATAGCGTCATGGCAATTTTTCTCTGAAACAAAGGGGGAAATTAAAATGTTTTCATACAAAATTTGCAGTATTCATAAGGGGACATAAGAGAGTGACAATAACTTGTCCTTAAAATGCCATTCTCAGTGTTCTTTCAGGATCAAATTACTTTTTTAAAAAAATGAGACAGCATATTTTCTTCTACATAAATAGAAAGGGCATTCAAGTTTGAGTACAAGACTTTTCGTACAGTTATCCACTAGGAGTGAAATGATGTGATATAGGACAAATAATCGAGCAAACCATTTTTACACACAGTGAATTCTCTCTGTATTTTTATTTTGTTATTGTTATTCAGTGATGGAAATTCTTTTGTTTTTATAAGCTGGTTTTTTGATCTTTTATTTTTATTCCTGTAATGATACTCATTTGTTTAAAGATTTGTTGACATTGGTATGAATTCATCCAGTGCCAATTTAAATATGCTAAGAACATTACCTACTATTCTCATGGAGCTCCACTTCATTTTGTAATCATGGATGTTTGATACATGATTAATGAGAGAATTGATATGATTTACATTTATTGTAAAGCTCATAAGAATGCTAGAGCAGCTTGAAACATATAAGGAGAATGGTGTCCAGAAAGGAGACAGCCATGTGTAAGAAATTTTCAGTGACTTGCAAACATATTCTCTGAATTGGGAGGTGTCACGCCAAGAAAACATAATCGAAGAAGAACTGCTACTGGTGAAAATTCAGAAATCACTGTATTAGCTGCAGCTGCCACTAATATCCATGTAAGTTCTGTCGATTGTAATGTGATTTGAGAATTGCCCAAATTTGAATACTTAAGTGTAATTAAGTCCATCTACATCATGTTAGTCTAAATTAAGGCCTTCATGGGGATGATTTCCAGAAGTGAGTAGAATTTTGCCAATGGGCTCTAGTACAAATTGGAGATGGTATGTTTTCAAATATTTTATTTTCTCGTGAGACAACATTCACCAATCATGCCCAAGTGAACTGCCATAATATACATTACTGGTCAGTGAGAAATCCAAGATTGTCATGGGAAGTTCAGCATCAAAGGCAGTGGGGCATGAAAATTTGGTGTGGAATTCAGGTGCTGGACCATACTTCATTCAAGATAAATTGAATGGCTGGAAATATGAGAAGTTTTTTTACGAAGAACTTCCAGCACTGCTTGAAGATGTGCCCTTTATGGAAGGGGGTGCTATGTGGTATCAACAATGATGGTTGCCTGTCTCATTACTGAGCTATTGCTCGAGAAATACTAAACGGAGATTGTCCTGATCGATGGGTTGGATGTAGAGGGCTTGTTCATTGGACTGCTCATTTCCTGGATCTCACGTTCCAGACTTTTTCATGTGGGAATACATTAAGGACAAAGTTTATCAAGAAATGCCAACCACACTCAAAAATCTACATCAGTAAATTAGGAATGTCTGTGCAGGAATCAGCAAAGAAATGCTGAGGCATCTTCAACTGTCTTTTGAAGCATGTTTTCAGAAATGCATCAAAGTTATTGGTCACAACTTTGAGCGTTTACTAAACTGAAATTGTCCATAGTGTGAACATGCATTATGGTTATGTGGGTACAAGCACTATAATTATTGACATAAATGGATACCAGTAAATACAAAGTGTGTGAAAATCATTTCCTGTTTTATTTTTACAATATCACTTCATGTATCATCCCTACTGGATAAAAGTACTGCAACTTGTATACTGAAAATTGAATGCCCTTTCTATTTCCATAGAAGAAAATACACCATTCCATATAAAAAATGATTTTGTGATGAAGCAAGTTGGGATATTTTTAATTCCCATCTTGTTTTTCCAACTGCCTCCTTAAATTTGTTTTTTCATTCTACATTCTAATTAATGACCATTAATATATTTGAATATAATCTGCATTTTCATATAAGAGAAAGGCTGGCCCTAGTTTTAAAGTATTTAACACCAGATCTAATTTTGTGCTTAGTTGTAGGTATGTAATTGATTTTCTAATTTATTTTGACTATTAATAGTTAGTGTCTTTTGTTACAGGGTGAAATCAGTAATTGTCTTGCAATTTAAATTCTATTGTTGACATACAAACAAATATGAATTCTGTACTAGTTATAAACATCTGGAGGAACAGCTAAAAGTATTCTAAAAGTATTTATTTCGCTTTATTTGAAAAGACATTTGCAAAGATGGACCTTAATTAGTTCCAAAGTAATTAACAGTTTTGTTAAACGTATTGTTTGCGTAACAATATTTGTTAATTTCATCATTTAAACAAATAATTCAGCTTAACCCTTGTAGTATAAAAAACTGTTACAAAGAACCAATTTTTCAATGTGTTCAGTTAATTGTATGAAGTAAGTTTCAATTGTAATTTCTGTAAATTTAACTTCAAACAATGTGTAGTTTCAGCACCTATTATTGTGATGATATATATGAGGCCTAATTTTTGTCACGAGACAGTCAGTCAGTCCACAGCTGAGTTTCAGATGATGAACCTGTGTTGCTTAGAGTGACAACAATGTATCAGATTAACAGTGACATAAGTGTTACACCAATAGGCCATGTGTTAAAGCAATGACAGTGACTGTTCAATTTATTTTAAGGACTGTGAACTATGTGGTTATGTTTTTACTGTTCACAGATGTTCAACAGAAAACTATTGTAGTAGTGTGTGGAGGTTCATCTGCTAACTATTAATGAGGTTTATGGGAAGTTTAAACAATTGTGCACTGGCCATACATATATAACTATGATGTTGGGGGGGGGGGGGAGGGGGTGCAAAGTGAAAGTAAAAGACTGTGTGCCACAACTGTGCATCTGTTGGCTACATTATTTACTAAACTCAGTGTTCAAATTACAAACTCCATGTTTCAGCCAGTGTAGCAACGCAGTATGTCAACACCGAGGACAACAAATGAAATAAATAAAGCAGGCAGGACTGCTCCAATTTGAACCTGAGTTATAGTCATCCTTTTATGTTCCTTTATGAATATTGCTAATTTTATATGAAAATATTCTTCATTTTCCCCTTCATTTTGGAGCAATGTGGCCATGACACTGTAAATGCCTCACACTACATATTACCCAATCATATTATCACTACTGGATAAGACTATAACCATCCAACAATCAACTGGAGTTTTATAAGCAATGGCTGTGAAAAGATTCTCTGTGAAACATTGGTAAGCATCTTCTCTGAGACTCCCTATAACAGATCTTTTGAAGCCCACTCATGATGGAAATATGTGGAATCTAATAGCAATAAATAGACCTGAGCTCTTTGAGGATGTCCACATTGAAGCTTGTATCACTGACCATGAGGTAGTTCTACCAAAAAATGGTTACTAATTTACAAATGACTACTAAAGCGGGCAGAAAGATTTACATTTTCAGTAAATGAAATAAAGAGGTAGCAGTGACATAGCTCAAGGGGCATCTCGAAACATTTAGATGTGAGCACAAGAACTGTGGATTGAGACTATACAAGTACTTTGGGTAAGCACTCAAACAACAGAACAGTTCATGAAGAGAGGGACCATCCACAGCATACAGTCTCTGTAAGGAAACTATTACCCTATAGGTGTGAAATAAGGCACAGAAGTATAGATAGAAAGATACTAAATTAAACATGTTTAGCTAGCAAAAGGGCAATTTGTGGAGCCATTAATGACTACTGTAGCAGAATGTTATTGAAATACCTCACACAAAACCCAAAGCAATTATGGCTTTTAGGCTGTCTGGCTGAAATTGCTAAAGTTGAACAAAGCTGATGAAATCCTTGTCAGATTCTATTCAGTATTTGTAGCTGAGCTAGCATTCTATTAACCATAGAATACTGCAGATGCTTGAAACAAAATACCATGCCACGTAGCTCGAAGAAAGCACGGATCACACCCATCTACAAGGAAGGTTGCACAAGTAATCTACCAAAATGCTGTACAATATCACTGACATCTATTTCTTGTCTGGTCTTGGAACATATTCTTAACTCAGATATAATGAATTACCTCAAACAGAAAAGCCTGTTTCATGTCAGACAGATTTGGTTGCTGAAGTATTTAACTTGTGAAACCAAACTCTTGCTTTTTTTTACAAATTTCCTGGAAGTTTCTTGATTTATATCAATGTACCACATTTCTACATCTACATCTACATCTACATCCGTACTCCGCAAGCCACCTGACGGTGTGTGGCGGAGGGTACCCTGAGTACCTCTATCGGTTCTCCCTTCTATTCCAGTCTCATATTGTACGTGGAAAGAAGGATTGTCGGTATGCTTCTGTGTGGGCTCTAATCTCTCTGATTTTATCCTCATGGTCTCTTCGCGAGATATACGTAGGAGGGAGCAATATACTGCTTGACTCTTCGGTGAAGGTATGTTCTCGAAACTTTAACAAAAGCCCGTACCGAGCTACTGAGCGTCTCTCCTGCAGAGTCTTCCACTGGAGTTTATCTATCATCTCCGTAACGCTTTCGCAATTACTAAATGATCCTATAACGAAGCGCGCTGCTCTCCGTTGGATCTTCTCTATCTCTTCTATCAACCCCACCTGGTGCGGATCCCACACTGCTGAGCAGTATTCAAGCATTGGGCGAACAAGTGTACTGTAACCTACTTCCTTTGTTGTCGGATTGCATTTCCTTAGGATTCTTCCAATGAATCTCAGTCTGGCATCTGCTTTACCGACGATCAACTTTATATGATCATTCCATTTTAAATCACTCCTAATGCGTACTCCCAGATAATTTATGGAATTAACTGCTTCCAGTTGCTGACCTGCTATTTTGTAGCTAAATGATAAGGGACCTATCTTTCTATGTATTCGCATCACATTACACTTCGCTACATTGAGATTCAATTGCCATTCCGTGCACCATGCGTCAATTCGCTGCAGATCCTCCTGCATTTCAGTACAATTTTCCATTGTTGCAACCTCTCGATACACCACAGCATCATCTGCAAAAAGCCTCAGTGAACTTCCGATGTCATCCACCAGGTCATTTATGTATATTGTGAACAGCAACGGTCCTATGACACTCCCCTGCGGCACACCTGAAATCACTCTTACTTCGGAAGACTTCTCTCCATTGAGAATGACGTGCTGCGTTCTGTTATCTAGGAACTCCTCAATCCAATCACACAATTGATCTGATAGTCCGTATGCTCTTACTTTGTTCATTAAACGACTGTGGGGAACTGTGTCAAACGCCTTGCGGAAGTCAAGAAACACGGCATCCACCTGTGAACCCGTGTCTAAGGCCCTCTGAGTCTCGTGGACGAATAGCGCGAGCTGGGTTTCACACGATCGTCTTTTTCGAAAGCCATGCTGATTCCTACAGAGTAGATTTCTAGTCTCCAGAAAAGACATTATACTCGAACATAATACGTGTTCCAAAATTCTACAACTGATCGACGTTAGAGATATAGGTCTATAGTTCTGCACATCTGTTCGACGTCCCTTCTTGAGAACGAGGATGACCTGTGCCCTTTTCCAATCCTTTGGAATGCTTCGCTCTTCTAGAGACCTACGGTACACCGCTGCAAGAAGGGGGGCAAGTTCCTTCGCGTACTCTGTGTAAAATCGAACTGGTATCCCATCAGGACCAGCGGCCTTTCCTCTTTTGAGCGATTTTAATTGTTTCTCTATCCCTCTGTCGTCTACTTCGATATCTACCATTTTGTCAACTGTGCGACAATCTAGAGAAGGAAGCACAGTGCAGTCTTCCTCTGTGAAACAGCTTTGGAAGAAGACATTTAGTAATTCGGCCTTTAGTCTGTCATCCTCTGTTTCAGTACCATTTTGGTCACAGAGTGTCTGGACATTGTGTTTTGATCCACCTACCTCTTTGACATAGGACCAAAATTTCTTAGGATTTTCTGCCAAGTCAGTACATAGAACTTTACTTTCGAATTCATTGAAAGCCTCTCGCATAGCCCTCCTCACACTACATTTCGCTTCGTGTAATTTTTGTTTGTCTGCAAGGCTTTGGCTATGTTTATGTTTGCTGTGAAGTTCCCTTTGCTTCCGCAGCAGTTTTCTAACTCGGTTGTTGTACCACGGTGGCTCTTTTCCATCTCTTATGATCTTGCTTGGCACATACTCATCTAACGCATATTGTACCATGGTTTTGAACTTTGTCCACTGATCCTCAACACTATCTGCACTTGAGACAAAACTTTTGTGTTGAGCCGTCAGGTACTCTGTAATCTGCTTTTTGTCAATTTTGCTAAACAGAAAAATCTTCCTACCTTTTTTAATATTTCTATTTACGGCTGAAATCATCGACGCAGTAACTGCTTTATGATCGCTGATTCCCTGTTCTGCATTAACTGATTCAAATAGTTCGGGTCTGTTTGTCACCAGAAGGTCTAATATATTATCACCACGAGTCGGTTTTCTGTTTAACTGCTCAAGGTAGTTTTCAGATAAAGCACTTAAAAATATTTCACTGGATTCTTTGTCCCTGCCACCCGTTATGAACATTTGAGTCTCCCAGTCTATATCCGGCAAATTAAAATCTCCACCCAGAACTATAACATGGTGGGGAAATCTACTCGAAATATTTTCCAAATTATTCTTCAGGTGCTGAGCCACAACAGCTGCTGAGCCCGGGGGCCTATAGAGACATCCAATTACCATGTCTGAGCCTGCTTTAACCGTGACCTTCACCCAAATCATTTCACAATTCGAATCTCCCTCAATTTCCTTCGATACTATTGCACTTCTTATCGCTATAAACACGCCTCCCCCTTCACTGTCCAGCCTATCTCTGCGGTATACATTCCAATCAGAGTTTAGGATTTCATTACTGTTTACGTCTGGTTTCAGCCAACTTTCTGTTCCTAGTACTATATGGGCGTTGTGACCGTTTATTAATGAGAGCAGTTCTGGGACCTTTCTATAGACGCTCCTGCAGTTTACTATTAGCACATTAATATTGTTATTCCTTGTTGCATTTTGCCTACTCCTGCCTTGCCGCGTCTCAGGAGGCGTCTTGTCGGGCCTAGGGAGGGAATTCTCTAACCTAAAAAAACCCCATGTGCACTCCACACGTACTCCGCTACCCTCGTAGCCGCTTCCAGCGTGTAGTGCACGCCTGACCTATTCAGGGGGACCCTACATTTCTCCACCCGATAGCGGAGGTCGAGAAATTTGCACCCCAGCTCTCCGCAGAATCGTCTGAGCCTCTGGTTTAAGCCTTCCACTCGGCTCCAAACCAGAGGACCGCGATCGGTTCTCGGAACGATACTACAAATAGTTAGCTCTGATTCCACCCCGCGAGCGAGGCTTTCCACCTTCACCAACTCCGCCAACCGCCTGTACGAACTGAGGATTACCTCTGAACCCAGACGGCAAGAGTCATTGGTGCCGACATGAGCAACAATTTGCAGTCGGGTGCACCCAGTGCTCTCTATCGCCGCCGGTAGAGCCTCCTCCACATCTCGGATGAGACCCCCCGGCAAGCAGACAGAGTGAACACTGGCCTTCTTCCCCGACCTTTCCGCTATTTCCCTAAGGGGCTCCATCACCCGCCTAACGTTGGAGCTCCCAATAACTAATAAACCCCTCCCCCCGTGTGCCTGCTCGGACCTTGCTGAAGGAGCAGCCACATGTCCACTCACAGGCAGAGCGGGCGATGCCACACGGCCAGCCTCCACATTGACCCTCCGCCTCGTGCGCCGCGAACGCCGCTGAACCCGTCACTCCCCTTGGGGAGAGGGTGGCCCCCGGTACCCGCGAAGATGTCTCGACAGCAGGGACAGTGGGTGAAGAATGTAACACCTGGGGTGTACCTTGCGATGCACCAGACTCCCCACTTCCGCTACACTCCGAGGCAGCAGCCTGAAGACGGCTGACCGCGGACATCAACACGCTCAGCTGTTCGCGAAGAGTGGCCAGCTCCTCCTGCATCCGTACACAGCAGCCACACATCCTAGCCATCCTAAGAAATCAATTTACTATAGACTGTTAATCAGCTTTTAACTAGACTGCTAATTCACTAAAGGCGGTTGATTATTGACTAAACTGTGATTGCTAACCACTTCTTGTAGAAACAAGGAAAATAGCACTACCTGTCTCTGGACGGTATTGAAAACAAACACTAGCACTACTAGCACTATGGCTGACTAAAGGGACTCTCTGACTGTATTCAAAACAAACACGAGATCTATGGAACACTTAATAGCACTCTACTATTAAAGCTTCCTAAAAGCAAAAACACGCAGAAGAAGAAGTGACAAGTAAGAAAAATACAGATAATACTTAAATTAAGGTAGCTCGCTGCACAGAAGACGTGAAGCAGACGGCGGTTAGGGCGACACTGACACTACTGGCACTATGGCTGACTAAAGGGACTCTCTCTGACTGTATTCAAAACAAACACGAGATCTATGGAACACTTAATAGCACTCGACTATTAAAGCTTCCTAAAAGCAAAAACACGCAGAAGAAGATGTGACAAGTAAGAAAAATACAGATAATACTTAAATTAAGGTAGCTCGCTGCACAGCAGACGTGAAGCAGATGGCGGTTATGGCGACACTGTTATTGTTAGGATTAAACAATCCTTTATTTTATATTGTTCACTGCTATGTAGTTTTGGCTGCATAGCCACCATCAAGCATCAATTACAACCCATTAATACACATAGTTGTGTCACAGTGAACGTTTTTGTCTATGTCACATAATTATAGAAGCAGAGTGTTGTTAGTTGCTCTTTAGAACTATAGGCATGACACCAAGTGTTACATAAACAGTAGTTACATGGTATCATGACGCAAAATTCTGTGAAATAAACAATTATTATTTTGACTATAGTCCAAGGACGATCATTTAATGAGTTATATATACATTACACTAGTGAATGGCTGCACAGCCAAAAGTATATTGTTGTGAACAATACAAAATAAAATTATGACTTAATCCCAACAACAAGAGACAGTGTGGCAAACTCATATCATTCAAGAAATTTGTGATGAATGTGGACACACTGCAACTACAACATCCTGAAAGTGGAGTATTTCTTGACTTTTGGAAAGCATTTGACCTAGTATCACACTAATACTAACTGATGATCACAGAGGGTATAAAATGAAATATTTGACTGGATTGAGGATTTCTTGGTAGGGAAGGTGCAGCACATAGATGGTCAGTAATCAATCAATATAATGCAACTTAAGACATACACCATGGCAATATGTTGAGACCGTTTGCAGTTTGTGTTTTGTATTAATGAATAGACAGACTAAATTAATAGTAGCTTCAGACTTTTTAATGATGACGTATCTTTATATGTGGAGTACTGTCTGAAAAAGAAAGCTACACAAATACTCACATGTAGATACAATTTCAAAATGGTGCTAAGTTTGGCAGCTTGCTTTAAATGTTCAGAAATGGATGAGTCCTGTTCACAACATGCAGAAACATAATATTCTATGATTCTAGTATCAGTTAATCATAATAAAGTGGACTATCTCATACAGATACATATATGTAACAATTTGTAGGGATATGAAATGGAATGATAATATTGGCCCTCCCTTACGTAAAGTAGGTGATAGACTTCAGTTCATTTGTAGGATACTGGAAAATTCTAGGAGTATACACAGGAAATTGTTTTTGGTGGAACCCCATACAAAGATGACCAATAGAGGTATTAAATGTATGCTAATAAGTATGGCACAGGAGAACATTAAGGAGTTACTGATAACCCTGAGTTGTGAATCTTTGAGGATAGATGTCAACCTTTCGATAAAGGACTAGATACAAAGTCAGGAACCAGTACTAAGTGAGGGATGTTGGAATATGCTACAGCACCCTACCCGTCACTCCTGTAGTGGCCTCAATGACAAGAGTCCATTAATTACATTGTGCACAGTGGTACTGAAGCAGGCACACTGCTCTCACTCCATACACAAAGAGAATCAGAATGTGAGGATACAGTGAAGCACCCTCTGCTATAGACATCAAACTTATTTGCAAATAGGGATATAGATGTAGATAAAGTTACAAATTTATGTTTATTGTCATTACATGTATTATTGTTATTTTCATTGTAACAGTCACTTTGGCATTTCATAGCTCCTTTCATTGTTATTCTGTTTCATCATCTTTCAGTAAGTAATATGTATATAGTGTTAATGGAAAAACGTGGTAAAATTTATATAATGTAGTGGTATGAGTATGAGTAATGGCTCACCAAATAGTAGGTGAACTGACTGACCAAAAAACACAAAAAAAACAAGACTGAAAGCAAATGATGCACATGGCCACACACCTATATGGCTACACTATACTGACTGAAGACACTGGCCATGACAGTTATTCTGCACCTTGACAGGGGCAAAGGGTTGTTTAATGAGAAGTGGGCAAGGACAGAAAGGCAGCAGAGGGCAAGAGGAAGGGTTGGAGAAGGGTGGGTGATGGCTCTGAGGAAGACAACAGGTACAAGGGTTAGGAATGCAGGAGGGTGAGGCTACATGCGTGTGGGACAAGTATGCAACATGGACACCAGAACCAGTCAGTATGTGCAGTGCATGATGACAATGACATGGAGGAGTGGAGTGTCGGGGGTTGTCAGAACAGAGGGAGGAGAGACTGCAGGAATAAGTGTGGGTGCAGGATGACTGAAATTAGGGTCCTGGGGCAGAGTGGAGGTGGATGTGGGACAGAGACAAGGAGAAATTGATACCAGATGGGTAAATGAATGAAGGATGATCTAGTGTTTGGGGGATGGATCTAGGTGGAACAGGTTCTGAAGCAGACATTGAAATTTAGTGAGTTGTAATCACAGTGTGTTCTGCCACTGGGTAGTCATCTCTGCTCTGGGTCACAGATGGGCAGTGGCTATGCATTACATCCTGGTCAGGCAGAGATTCCAAAATCAGATACTGGACTCTAAGGTGTACCCAGGAGCACATATAGACTCAGATCATAATTTAGCAAGATGAAGAGTATGCTGAAATTTAAGAGACTAGTCAGGAAGAACCAATTCACAAATAAGAGGGATACCACAGAACTAAGACATGAAGAGGTACACTTGGAGTTCTATGAGGCTATAGATACAATGGTGATGAAAAGCTCAGTAGATAGTTCAGTTGAAGAGGAATGGAAATCTCTAAAAAGGGCAGTCACAGAAGCTGGAAAGAAAAACATAGGTACAAAGAAGGTAACAGCAAAGACATCACTTGTAACAGGTGAAACCCTGAGTTCACTTTTGAAAACAGGGAGTACAAAAATGTTAAAGAAAATTCAGGAATACAGATATACAAGTCACTTAGGAATGAAATAAACAGAAAGTGCAGGGAAACTAAGGAGAAAGGGCTGCTTGAAAAATGTGAAGAGATAAAAAAAGAAATGATGGTGAAAAGGATTGAGTCAACATATAAATAAGTCAAAACAACTTTCGGTGAAATTAGAAGCAAGGGTGGTAATATCAAGAGTGTAATGAGAAGTCCATTGTTAAATCTGGAGAAGAGAGTGTGTAAGTAGAAAGTGTACATTGAAGGCCTCCATGTGAGGAAAAACTTGTCTGATGTCATGATAGATGAAGGAACAGGAGTCAATATAGAACAGATAGGGGCTCCAGTATCAGACTCAGAATTTAAAAGGGCTTTGGAAGACTTAAGATTGAGTAACCCATAAGAGATCGATAACATTCCATAATTTCTAAAATCATGGGAGAAAGTGCGTAAAGGGACACCCTCCTCTAACATCATCTTTCTTCAACAGAAGTTATCAATACCAAAAATATATTTTATCTTTTAAACTGCTTAATATTATCTCAGATGTTTCACTAAAATAATTTCATGTCATTTTGTATATTATGTATTGTATTGCAGGCTAAAATGTATAAAAAGAAATTATTTTATTTTCCTTGTCACAATCAATATGTACTATCTCTATAAGTAGCATTAAAATTACTCTTATTTTAGAAACATTTGAAATTACAAAATATCTGGCACACTTAAAATTCCTGTTATTAATTGCATGATCTGACACTAATTATTAAATTTATTTCTGGATTTGTTTATAAAATAAGAATAGAAATTAATAAGATTCATTTGTCAACAAAATTTGAAGCTCTTCGGAAAACTGTTAATACTGCAGAATGGAGTAGTAGTGGGCATGCGTCTGAAGTGATCGGATGTGTTTTTAATTTTGGCAATAACAAGGTATTTTTGGTAATGAAGTGGAAATGTCAAAGAGAGTGTGAGATAGAAAAATGTGAAAAAATAAAAAAACAAGATAAAAGACAGGCAATACTTTGGTAGTTATTACGCCAATTGGAACCATGAAAAACTATAAAGTCAAAAATTTCAGCCTTAAGAATCAGCCCCTAGTCATGGAGCCAACTATGAGAAAAGACGATAAGTAAAAAGTTTCTTGTAAATCTTACTCCTCTTGAAGCTTATTAAATGAAGTGAGTGACTATCAACAAATGATGTGAGTGAGGGTTAGATTACAAGTGGCAACAAAATGACTAATCACGTTGGTGTGTAGGTTGAGTCTAATGATATGCCATCTCACTTTTGGAAAAATATCAACCACACTATTCCAAAGATTGCAAGAGCCGAAAGTGAGAGAATTATTGTACAATCAGATTAACAACTCATGCATCTAAGCTACTGACAAGAATAATATGCAGCAGAATATAAAAGAAAATTGAGAATGTGTTAGATGACAAGCAGTTTGGCTTTAGGAAAGGTAAAGACACCAGAAGGCAATTCTGACATTTCCGCTGATAATAGAAGCAAAACTAAATAAAAACAAAACATGTTCACAGGATATGTCAACTTACAAAAAGCAATTTACAGTGTCAAATGGTGCCAGATGTGAGAAATTCCAAGAGAAGTAGGCATAAGTTACAGGGAAAGACAAATATTGTACAATATGTACAAGCACCGAGTGGGAACAATAAGTGCACAAATGAAAAGGATGTAAGGCAGGGATTTAGTCTTTCACCATACTGTTCAATCTATACATTGAAGAAGTAATTATGGGAATAAAAGAAAGGTGAAAGAATATCAATAATAAGATTTACTGATGACATTGCTATCCTCAGTGAGAAAGAAAACATAGCACAGGACATGTTGAATGGAATGAAAAAGCTAAGGAGTACTGAACACAGACTGAGAGTAAATCAAAGAAAGACAAAAGTGTTGAGAAGTAGCTAAAATCAGAACAGCAAGTAACTTTGAGTAATGACTGTTGATCATAAAGCAGATGAATTTAAGGAATTCTGTTACCTAGGAAGCAAACATAGGGAGCAGATTAGCACTGGCAAAGAGAAGTCTTCTAGCATCAAACATAGGTCTTAATCTGAGGAAGAAATTTCTAAGAATATACATTTGGAGCACAACATTGTGTGACAGTGAAACATGGACTGTGGGAAAACTGCAACAGAAGAGAACTGAAGCATTTCAGATGTGGTGCTACAAAAGAATGTTGACAATTAGGTGGAGTAATAAGGTAAGAAATGGGAAGGTTCTCCACAGAGTCAGTGAGGAAAGGAATATATGGTAAACATCAACAAGAAGAAGAGATGGAATGATAGGACATATTGTAAAACATCCCAAAATAACTTCCATGATACTTAGAGGAAGCTGTAGAGGATAGAAATTGCAGAGGAAGACAGAAACTGGAATACATCCAGCAAAAAATTGAGGAAGTAAGTTGCAAGTGCTACTCTGAGATGAAAAGGTTGGCACAGGAGAAAAATTTTTGGTGGGCTGCATCAAATCAGTCAGAAAAAAGACTGAGGGGAAAGGGGGGGGGGGGGGACACAAAGCATTTAGGTTGACAACTGGGCATATCCTATCAAAGGCAGAGCAACCTGTGAAAGCAGTCATGTCATGTAACAGCTCTTCTGCAATTTCTAAACAGCATTTTACATGAGTGTGACCATCAGTCAGCAGTCCACCTGAATGAATGACCACTGTCAAACTGTGGCTATGAGCTGAGTTGACTGCCAAGTTGCAGGACACACTGCTGGTATGATTTCAATGGCTGCTTCACAACCTCTTCCATCTGGACCTTTTCCCCAACATCAGTTCCTCTGAATTATGAAGATGGAAGTTGTCCTTAGGACACACCCTTCATTCTTATAATCCATCTGTCCTAATTCATCTAGTTCATTCCCCTCATTTATCTCCACTCAGCACCAGGACTCCAGTTTCACTCATTCTGTGCCCACACTGTCTTCCTTCCAGTCTCCCATTTATCTGTTACATCACTACCTTCCAGTCCACCCCCACCCCTCCCCCTCCCATCCCACGCCCATGTCATTGTCATCATGTATTGCATGAGCTCACCAGTGGCAATGTCGATGTCACATTTTTATCCTGTGCACATGCTACCTTCTATCCAAACATAGCCATCTTTTCCTGATTCCCCCCAGTGGCCTTTCTCCCCTCACATACTCTGCCAGACGGAACCCTTCATCCCAGTCAAGGTACAAAACTGCGGTCCTGACACAGTGCATTCAGCTGGCACAACATAGCCATGCAGGAGTATGCATTTGTGTGCACATGTGTGTGTGTGTGTGTGTGTGTGTGTGTGTGTGTGTGTGTGTGTGTGTGTGTGTGTGTATTCTTTACCTGTCCCTGCAATACACCCTACATTCATGTAACCCTTCTAGCCTCAATCTTCATTAGTCACTGTTCTCACCCATCCAAATCCTTTTCTGTTCCCATCCAGCACTACACAGCCATCATATCACCACACCTCTCCTTTTCTGCTCCCCTCCTCCCCACCTCTACCCTGTCCTCTGCCTAACCTGCAAAATTTCACTGTCCATCACCCCCACCAAACTATCCCTCCCCCTCCCCATCCCAGCCTCCTCCTTATCCCCACCCAGTTGCCACTCCCATAATGCACTGGTGCAGATGCTCGCAGTGTGGTTTCAGTTGCCTGAGACTACAGTCATATGTATGAGTTGTATTTGTGTGAATGTGTGTGTGCACGTGTGTGTGTGTCTATTGTTGATGAAGGACCATGGCTGAAGGCTTTAATTGTGAGAGTCTTTTTGTTGTGCATACCTGCGACTCAGCATCTCCACTATATGCTGAGTAGCAGAGAGGGAGATAGAGCCATACAACAAATTTTTGCAAGCATCTCAGACTTGTGGAGGTGGTGAGCCAATATTGCTGTCACTATCATGGTGCCGCTGTTTGGACCCAATTTGCAAAAATATTACTTTAAATATTCAGTGTACTTCAGTCACAATGCAATTAAATCCTGTACCGTGTATAATGGTTAGCTCTTAAACAGTGTTATTGTAAAGAAGGTTCCACTAAAAGAACCTGCAGAATTTTCCAGTTCTGTCTTTGCTGATGATGTCTACTGGCTGTTCCATTACTGTATGACTAACTACCTGTATATCATTTTGAATGGTGAATTCTATAAGAAAGAAAAGGTGGCAATGAAAGATCATTTCCCCTGGTGGTTTAAAAATATGAACTTGTACACTTTTTGATTCATGCAATATTATGTGTCTGGTTTTCTTATTGTGTAGTTGAAGCACTTGTGTTAAATGTAATTTATCCTCTATCCACTTGCCTTAAGATACTAATGTTAATAACTGTGTGGATTTTCTCATTGCATTGTTGAACCACTTTGTTAGATATAGTTTACTTTACATCCACTTACTCTAAGATGCTAATGCTGATCACTGTGTGTGGCACATACACAACATTATTGTTCTTCCCACACTTTTACAGTATTATTTTTATGATATACAAGTGAAGATTAGTACTGAATGTATATTTTTGTATGTTGGCGATAAAGTTAGTGACAATATATTTTGCGTAATATAAATCATTTATGAGAAGTCCATTTACCTTCATTTTCACTATTATAACCAGGGAAGGTCTGCCCCATACCACCACTGCTCCAGTTGTCATTGGTGTTTCCAAAATTATTTTTGTGATAATTGTTTCCATTCCTTTTATTTTCTCTGTCACTTCTGTTAAGCTCAGATCCTGATGTATTCTTCATACATATGGCAGCAACCTCTTGAAATTCATCTGGGTTTTGTGAATCTTCATCAGTATGACATTTTAGCCCCTTGATGATAGTACAAAAGAAATAATATTACCAAATTACATTTTAGAATATTCGCTAAAAGGTTTGCATTAAAGTTAATATAGTACTTTTTATTTATACTTCTTTTTGAGTGTAGTCATATGTCATATTGTAACAATATTGAACAATGGCATATTGTTATATGTCATATCTCCATATATAAAAGGAACCATCTTGACTGACTGACTCATTGCCTGGTCTAAACTGCTATGAACAGAAACTTGAAATTTGGGGAAGGTGTGGATGTTATACTTTAGGTGTCATTTAAGAATGATTTTTTTTTAAATTCTAGCCCTGAGGAGGAGAAATAGGGAGTGAATTTTTTTATTTTTTATTTAATTATTTATTTATTTATTTTGAGAAAGAGTATATTAAGGCAGTACTGAAGCTAGACCTATGAAAATTGGTATTTGGTTTCTCAGTCTAAAATAAAGAACTATGTGTTTTAGCATTTTTGGAAATTTAACCCTAAAGGTGTAAAATACGGGTGAAATCTTTTCTTTAAAAAAATAGATCATTATTAAAGAACTTCTAAATTATTTTTAAGGATACACCTGTGAACATTGGTATTTGACTTCTCAGTTGCCAATAAAAACATACATGTTTCAGTGTTTTTGGAAATTGAACCTCTAAGTGGATGGAATAAGAGGTGAGACTTTTTTATGAAAATATTTTATTATGAAACCATTTTTACAGCTGAATCTACTAAAATTTAAATTTGGCTTCTCAGTTAGAAATAAAAATAATATCTATTTCACTGTTTTTGGAAATTCAACCCCTATGTGAGTAAAACTGGGGATGAAAGTTTATATGGAAATATTTCATTAGACGAGCATTTTTGAAGCTACACCTTTCAAAATTGGTGTTTTGCTTCAAAGTTGAAAAAATATGTATTTCACTGTTTTTGAAAATTTAGCCCCTAAAGGGGTGAGATAGAGTCAGACTGATTCACTGATGGTCGAGTGGTTCTAGGCGCTACAGTCTGGAACCACCCTACCGCTATGGTCGCAGGTTCGAATCCTGCCTCGGGTATAGGTGTGTGTGATGTCCTTAGGTTAGTTACGTTTAAGTAGTTCTAAGTTCTAGGGGACTTTTTTTTTCACTGACTCTTCACTGTCCAGCCCAGACTGCTAAGCACAGAAATGTGAACTTCAGCACTAGTTCATGCTGCAGCCACTCAGTGGCTTGTGTGTACTGGTGTGTCTGCTTGTGCTCCACATGGCAGCCATGGGTCATGTTGGGTGTACTTGACTTGTGGCTGCTGGAGCACTTATATTGTATGTTATATTTTGCAGTTTTGTTATTGGCATTTTGGTTGTTTGTAACAGCATTTTTGCCCATATATTGTCCCTCTCATTTCTATGGTGCATATCTGGCATTCATAGTAGGTTGTCAGGGTATATTTTCGATTTATGCACGTGTATTTATAAATTTAGTCTTGTTTTTTTCAGTCTGGCTATGTTTACCTCAAGTTTTACTGGTCAGTCCCTCATTTCTCATGTCTCACCTACAAATGCTCTCTCATACTAATGAATAAACTTGTTAGGTGTTCTACATAACTTGTATGGTTTAGTTGTACTTAATTATGTTATACTTATGGTTTACAACATTAATGTCTCTTCCAATATTAAACAATATTAAATCATTTTCATGACTAATGATGGAAGCTGAAGAAATGAATTAAAATGATAAAAATGAAACTCAAATGTCTTAAGGAAAATTTAATTATAAGTTAAATAATTTGGTATAGTGTCCTAATTAATCTTTGTTGTTTCAGTAGCACCTGAAGGTGGGATTTGTGTCCTGAGATCCAGCTGGCATACAAGCCTTTATCCAGATATAGGACCTTTGAAATTACAGCTGCAGTGGATTGTATTCACTATGAACAATTATATGGGAATTTGAAGGATGTATAATACGATCTACATACTGGTACATAAGAAAAAATAAATGTGTAAGGTACGGGTCGAGTTGTGGGGCACTAAAAATATTCTAAGTTCAGAGTTGCCGTGGCTGCGCTGGGGCCTCTCAGTGGATCACAGCCTGGCAAAACCCATGTGCTGCCAAAAGTTAGCTTAGCAAGAGGGATAGCGCCAGAGCATGGTCCAGCTGTGTAACTGGGAATTTCATGTGACACTGAGTCGATGAAGGAGATATGCCAGGAATGCCAAAGTTGGCGAACTTTGTGAAACATTAATGGCAAATATTTCACAGTTTGTATAGAAATTAACAGAAGCCAGATGAATCATGATACCTCAAAAAGAAGCATGTACTTTACCATTATTCGCACAATGATTCTGATGGTGTCATCAGATTTTCAATATCTTTATTAGTTTAAAGTTTAGTATTTGACGATAAATTATACAAGTAACACCCAGCAACAAATTTCCAAAATCTAACCGGCTCAACGATTTTGTCAATCAACATGTCTTTAGAAAGCTATTAGTGCAGACCTAAATTGGTATGAATTACAGGCATGTAACTCAAATAGTACATCAATTATTGGAGGTCAAAGTGGCCGATTACTATTGGTCGTGCCAGGCCATAAATACTCCACAGTTACATGAAAAAACGGTAGCAGCACGCTTATAAATATATTTATTCGTCTATGTCTTTGTTTATGTTGGACATATACTATTCATGAAGAAATTGGTACATATTTACTGTGTTTTAGAAAGCACAGAGACATTAGGCTACTGGCCAACCTTCTGTTCTAGCCCTTTCATATATGTTTATTTAATTTGTTTATGTATTTAATAATGTGAGTTATAGCGTGTTTATGGTCCAGCCATAGGTATATTTATTTAATTTAAAGTTATTTAAATGTAAATCCAGTATTTTGAATGTGTTTTAAAATGTTTGTGAGTGTACGTTGGCTTGGAGCCATGACAGAAGCCCTATCACCAATCACAGCGCTTGTTACTAAGGGAGGCTACTACTAAAGTGAATGGAGGGGGAGTCTGAAGACTGCAGCATGAGAGGACACAGAAAAAGTACAGCACAGGACATGGGAATTGCTGCACATGACAGCGCGATGGACCCACGGTCACAAAAGAGACTTGGAGTGTGGAGCAGTTTGCACATAGTCGCGGGTGATAGAAATACTTCGGAGTGCTAACGTGGTAGAGTTCCATGGTTTCTACAGTGAAGACATAGTATGCATTTAGAAGTAAATATCTTGTGAGCTGCGCTGTTGTTCATAATTAATTATGTGCAGTAGAAATCTATTGTTTCCCTGTTATTCAACTTATATTTTATTTAACTGCTGAACCATCGACACCAATAAGTGTTTTGCAGAAATATACCACATTCGCAAAAGTATTTCTACTATCATACTCATCATTTAAAGTCACTAATATAGTACCTGCAGATTTTATTTAACTGCAATCTTTCATCTATAAATTTCTATGCTACATTCGCAATTGCCTAGTGATAGGAACCTTCAACTGTTTGATTCATGTGTATGTTCATATTTATACTGTACACTCAGCAGTATTTGGCTTGTAATGAAAAACAACATACCCCATCCCCTAGACAATGAAATCTGCCAAAACTTTTAATAAATTTTGGAATAAGGCATAACAGATGTGGATCCAAAATGAATTTTTAAATGGGCCAAGTTACAGGTACGGGGATGGGATGATGAGAGATTTTTGCAAGTGCAAACTTGGCAAGCTTATGCATGTGAAAAATCCATTCTGGGTTTTAATGGAAATCAGCACATTAAAAATGTGACTCCCCAAAGATTTGCTGTGGGATCTTGTCCATAGTTCATGTGATTCCATGGATGAATTTCTAGAATTTGCATAAAAATTATGGACTTACAGTAAACAGAAGATTTCTCTCTTGGGACAATTTGATGCTGAGGTATCTTTCAAATCTGTCATTCACACTGCTCCCATATTTGTGGTCAACCATAGTAACGTGGAGAATCATTTTGGTTTTGATGCCTTTCGTGTTTTTGGGTTCTCCATAGATGACTCTGTCAATATCATCTCTGATGCTATTCCTTATGCTCAATTGGATTCCTTTTTGATGACATTTTTGTCCCTTTTTCTCCTGGGTTAGGCTGTGCAAACGACTTTGAAGTGCATATCTCGCTCAAACCCACTGCTCGGCCTAAGTTTTTTCGGGCTCCACCCATTTCTGTGGCCCTTTGTGATCAGGTCAAACGGGAGTTGGATTGTCTCACTGCTTCAGGGGTCTTTCTTCCTGTTACTTCCAGTGAGTGGTCCTCTCCTGTAATTGTCGTTGCTAAGCCAAATGGTGATATTTGTCTCTGTGGCAATTTCAAAGCCACTGTAAATGCTCAATGCCTTATCGACACTTCCCCTTTGCCTCGACCTGAAGAATTGTTCACTAAATGTGCTGGAGGCCAGTTTTTTCTATACTTGACCTGTCAGAAGCTTATCATCAACTTCCTCTCGACGCTGCTTCCCAGCAGTTTCTGGTCCTTAACACACCTTTCGGCCTCTATCAGTACCAATGATTGCCATTTGGGGTTGCCAGCGCCCCTGCTCTCTTTCAGTGATTCTTGGAACAATTATTGCTCACTGTCCCTGCGTGTATAAATTACCAGGACGACATTGTTGTCACTGGCTCCACCACTGACAAACATCTTCAAAATCTCTGCACACTTTTTCATGTCTTACAGACTGCTGGTCTTAAGTGTAATGTTCAGAAATCAAAATTTTTACAGGCATCTATCACGTACTTGGGGTTTCAACTCTCTCGGGATGGTATTTGTCCATTTCAGCAAACTGTCGCTGCGATCATGCCCTTCCTTGCCCTACATCTGTTAAGGAACTGCAGGCCTTCTTGGGGAAAATAGCATACTACCACAAGTTTTTATCATCTGCTGCTTTGGTGGCTCAGCCGTTGCATCGCCTGCTGCATAAAAACGTGCCTTTTCACTGGTCAGCATCATGCACTGCGGCTTTCCAGAAATTGAAGACTATGCTGAAACAGGCCCCGTGCCTAGCTACTTATTGACCTGGCCAACATCTTGTTCTTGCCATGGACGCCTCTCAATACATGGTCAGTGCAGTACTTGCACACCGTTTTTCTGACTGTTCTGAACAACCCAACTCCTGACTTCTTCTGCTGCTGATGATGCGCTTCTCCAGTTTATGGCTTCTTACCATTTCACCCCCATGGGTGACCACAGCCCATCTGAGCTCTTACATGGCCAACAGCCCCGCATGCTACTTCATCTTCTGTGGCCTTCCACCTCATGGCTGCGGGTGCCTTCACTTGGCCAGTTCACCGCCGACGACCTTGTATCAGTACGGGAATATGGCAAACATCCAAAACGGACTCCTGGCCACATCTTACGATACCATGGCCAACACCTGTATGAAATCCAGATGGACACGGGTACTGCAGTGCGTCATTTGGACCAGCTTTGGCCTCGTGAGCCGGCAATACCTGCTCCGGATGCCGCTACACCACCTTTGGCTCTACCTGATGCTCGGGATACTGGAAGCTCTCATTACTCACAATGCAATCCTCTCACCATCATATCAGTGCCAGCACAAGAACTGATGCCACCAGGAGACGTGCCCATGCATCATCTGTCGGAGCAACTCTGCTCACCTCCTTCTCCTACAGACGTGGATACATCGCACCTGGCCTCCTGTTATAATAACCGGACTTGCCGCAGTGGGCAAATTAGTGCTCTGGGCCCCAGCAGATTCGACCCCACATCTCCTGTCATCTCAACCCGTTATCATCGGGGACACTTCCGTCCGTATGGGAAGCGTCCTCCTCGAGACCTTAAGGCCAGTCAAACAACACCTATGTACGTTAGTTATCTACAGGCCACCTCCATCAAGACCTGTGCCAAAACTCCAAAGGAGGGAAAAGTGTTGTAACTCACAGATCTTTCAAAGTGCCGCCGCGCAGTCACGCGTATACTCTGCATGCGGCACTGTCTGCCAGCCACGCAGCAGCAGGGCCAACTAAGCGGCCAGCCAGCCATCGGCCATTAGACTTGCTCTGTTATAATTTTACTGTTAAAGTGTAGACATGTCTTACTCTGTTTACTTGATGTGTGACTTTCATGTAGTGCATCTTCCTTGAAATATATTTGTTCAACTTGAAGTTATAACAGATATGAGTTATGAATGTGTAATGAATGATTGTGTGAATGGTAATAAATGGAAAGATTCAGTGGCTGAAAAGAAGTTAAAGAGGAGATGAATGTTATGAAAGCAAATAGTATGGAGAGTTCTGAAGAGGTATTAGGAAATAGTAGCAATTGCAGTAAGGAAGGTGTCATAGTAACAAGTACTTGTGAGTCAGTGAAAAGCACTGATGTTAGTGAAGCTGGTCTCACCAGCTGCAAGTAAGGGTGATTGTGTTTCGATGGAAAGCATCAATGTTAATAAGGGAGGCTTAGCATTGGTCTTGTCAATGGTTGAAGTTAAAAATGTAACAGTAGAGGTAGATGATTTCTGTTTAAAAGAACATAGTAACGGTACTTTATGTAATGATGTAAAAGCTACTGATATTTATCTTTCAGGAGAAGGAATTTACGCATTTCTAATCATGAATGAAGTAAAAAGGAAACTTGTTGATGTAAGTGTGGTTCTAAAATGTTTCTCAGAGTATGAATGTGAGAATGTATTTAAAGTTAGATCAGAAGTTAATCTTGATGAGAAGGGTGTAGAAATTGCAGTGTGTACTGATTTTTGTCTGATCACAGTGGAAAGTAGCAAGGCTGGAAGTCCCTTGTACCACAAGGTAGCAGCAATTTATGTAATGAAGTGGCGGAGGATAAAGTTGAGTAGTATTCACATAAAGTTAATTTGTCGACAGAGGAAAGTAAGGTTTCTGATGTGAATTTTAAATTATGTATTAATAGATAATGTTGCTGAGATGAATATTTGTGGTGATGATGGCTTAGGCATAGATGTATTATGTCAAGAAGATAAAGTGTTTAACAGTGAATTGATGTGTAACTTTGTTGAAGCTGCAAGTGTTGATATTTTGGAGGGGAAAAACAGTAAAGTTGTGCATGCTGTGGGTAATGAATCAGTGAAATGTGTGGAAGAACTAACAGAAAATTTAGAGAGGGCTGAATTAAATTGTGTAGATGGGGATAGTTTGTGTAATGAAGTTCGTACAAATTGGTATATGAAGGAGGAGTGTGTCTAGTGAGTCTGATTGGCGTTGGTATGGTAGAACATTACAGTCATTACTGCTGCATATGTGGAAATGACAGAAGTTTAAAATTGCTAAGGGTGTATAGAGAAAGGGCAGAAGCAAAAAGCTGTTCTGTAATTAGTGGTAGTAAATTTAGAGGGATAATTTATATGTTTATTTGGGGATTCATTAGTAATTTGTTAGTTTATTGTGGCACTCCACTCAGGCATAACTGAAATTCAGGCATTTATTTAATACGCCATTTCATTCATAATTTGTGTTAGTTTAAGTTATTTCAAAATTCATGCAGCTCCACACCACTACAAAAATCTTGCATACACTATTTCCCTGGCATTTTAATCACTTAATTCTGTTCTTTGAAATTTGTTTTATATATACTTGTATCAACTGAAGGCTGCTAATTCTGAACATTCTGGCAAGCCAGAATGTTAATAAGTGGAGGTGTGCGAGGTAATGGACGAGTTGAAGTGCCCTGAAAATATTATAAATTCAGAGTTGGCGTGGATGCGCTGGGGCCACTTGGCTGGTTGTGGCCTGGCAGCAACCACATGCTGCCAAAAGTTAGCTTAGCAAGAGGGATAGCGCCAGAGCATGGTCCAGCTGCATGACTGGGAATTCCGTGGTGACACTGTCTCGATGAAGGAGACATGCCAGGAACGCCAAAGGTGGCGGACTTTGTGAAACATTAACGGCAGACATTTCACAGTTCATATAGAAATTAATAGTAACCAGAATAATCATGATACCTCAAAAAGAACACGTGCATTACCATTATTTGCACAATGATTCTGATGACGTAATCAGAGTTTCAATATCTTTATTAGTATAAAGTTTAGTATCTGATGATAAATTATACTAGTGACACCCAGCAATGAATTTCCACAATCTAAACAGCTCAACTGATTTTGTCGATCAACATGTCTTTAGAAAGTTAATGGTGTAGACCTAAATTGGTATGAATTACAGGCATGTAAGCTGAATAGTACATGAATTATTGGAGTTCAAAGTGGCTGATTACTATTGGTCACATCAGGCCATAATTACTCCACAGTTACAAAAAGAAATGGTAGCAGCTTGCTTATAAATATATTTATTCATCTATGTCTTTGTTTGTACTGGATATATACTTTTCATGAAGAAATTGGTTACATATTTACTGTGTTTTAGAAAGAACAGAGATATTAGGCTACTGGCCTATTTTTGCTTCCTATTCTTTTGATATATGTTTATTTAATTTGCTTATGTATTTAATAAAGTATGTTAGAGCACATTTTCTGTCCAGCTGTAGGAATATTTATTTAATCTAGTATTTTGAATGTGTTTCATTATGTTTGTGTGTGCACATTGGCTTGGAGACAGGGCTGGATTCCTCTAGCCAATCACAGTGATTGTTCCAAACAGGGCACATGGCGAGACTATATGGAAGTGTGGGAGGAGAATCGTTTTGGGGGTGGACAGCGCAGTTCTGAGGAGTACAGGAGAGGACACGGGAGTGAGTGCTGGGCATGGAATGGCGGGGGGATGCGAAGGCGTGACGTACGGTCACAGGAGAGACTAGGAAATTGTGGGGATCGATTTGCACATGGATAGAAATATTTCAGAGTGCTCTTGTGTGATTTCCATGGGTTCTGTAGTGAAGACATAGTATGCATTCAGAAGTGAATATCTCATGACTATGTTGTTGTTCACAACTAATTACTTGAAGTAGGAATCTATTGCTTCCCTGTTATTCAAGTTATATTTTATCTAATTGCTGGACCATTGACACCAATAAGTGTTTTGCAGAAATATACCGCATTCTCAAATGTACTTCTACTATCAAACTCATCATTTAAAGTCATTAAGATAGTACCTGCAGATTTTATTTAATTGCAATCTTTCACTTATAAATTTCTACATTACATTCACAATTGCCGAGTGATAAGAACCTTCGACCATTTTATTCATGTATATATTCATATTGTATACTGTAGACTCAGCAGTATTTAGCTTATAATGCAGCAACTATATATCCCAGCCCCTAGACAACAAAATCAGCCAAAACATTTAATATTTCAACTCTGAGTCGGAGCCTACATAGTTGAGGGTCTCACCACCATTTCATTTTAATGTTTTTGAAAGCCCACAAATGGTCCCAATATTGACCCTTTTAGCACATCTGGCATTACTGTTTGTCATAAACTGAATGTCAATTTTTTTTCATCCCATTTTGAAAATTGATATTTATGTATTCTTTATGGTTTTTTTAGATAAGTAGGTAGGAAGTGAAGAGATGTGTGTGTGATATTGCATGCCTTCTCTTTCTGAAGAGAACTGCATGGTTTACCAGATTGAGAGCTTTTTCAGATCTAAAAATATGTCTACCATATGCTTTCCTTCATATACTTAGCTATAGACTTAGTTCAAAAACTCTGTGACAGCTGTTGTGTTACTGTGGACTTCTCAAAATCCATGTTGGGTTTATACAAGTAGATATGAAAATCTTGTCCACCCCGATAGCTGAATGGTCAGCATGATGGACTGCCGTCCTCAGGGGCCTGGGTTTGATTACCGGTTGGGTCGGGGATTTTCTTCGCTCAGGGACTGGGTATGGTGTTGTCTTCATCATCATTTCATCTCCATCCGGCATGCAGGTCACCCATTGTGGTGTCGAATGCACCAAGGCAGCCAGACCTGCCCCGTATGGGGCCACCTGGCCAATGGCACAAAACACTCATCTCCATATGAAAATCTTAATAAATGCAGGAATCAGTGATACTGGTCTGTCGTTTGATGCTTCGTCCTTTGGTCCTTTTTCATGTATTGGCCTGGCAATGCTTCTTTTCAGTGTGTTGGGAAACACACCTTCTTTGATTGGTTTAAACACAAATTTACACATTTTTAATTACTGTGCTGGAAAGACTGTTCCAGCCACTTGAGTGTTTTTCTTTTATTTTTTAAAAAGTTTTTTAGCTGTAGAGTTAATTTGCTTATGTTTTGTTAATTTACTTTCTCAAATTCAAAGCCATTATCTGTTGCATAGCAGTGTTTATTTAATTCTGTCATATTATTGTAAAAACTAAGTTAATGAGCTATTGAATGTCAAAGTTGGCAAGCTATGGTGAGCTGTATTTGAAAATCTTGGTTTACATTTCCCAAAAGCTACTGGTTATCAGTCCAAGGTGGTTACTTCAGTAATGCCATGATTGATTATACCCTTATAATTCTTCATCTTGGCTACTGCTCAATACCCAAATAATAAAATGTTTCCCTGATGTTTATGACAAATCATTTAGCTATTCGAAGATTTCTATGCTCATTGCAGCTCTGGAACTGTTGGATCCTGGGGCTGCCTAGGACAGGGTTTCACTACTTCATGGCACAAGGAGCCTAGCCACATTGATAACCTGAAAAAGCATCAGCCAATAGTCACAACATCCTTTGAAAGTTGTTGCTATGTCTTTCATATAGTCTATTAAAAATAAAGGCACTCTCTATCACTCACCAAGGAATACACAAAATGTTTAGGAGTGTTTTCAAGGTAGCACTTGACCAGAGCCAAATCACATGATGCAAAGACAGATTCCTGAAAGATGGGAAGACAGTGAACCAATAATGCAACTGTGTTCCAGTGGTTGCATGATCCAGAAACAGAACAGACAAGAGATGTTTGGGGTCTTGTATTATACTCCCATGTACAGTAAGTATCCATAGCAGTGATGATCCACAGGTACTGCATGATGCCGGTCAGAAAGTCACATGTCTGGCTGTAAGAGGCATAAACAACATCTCACATGGGTGGCACTGTTAATGCAGATTTAAGCCAGTCCACCAACCGCATTGGCACTTGTTCCACATATTTTCACCAAAGAAATTTAGATATCAGATGTATTTGGTCACCAATGTGTGCAGCATCTAGCTCATGATTCAGTTTCATCATCTTTTCTTGATACCTCTAAGTCTTATCAAAGTTTATGGTCATCTTTGTCACAAGTATCTCATGAGAAACTTAAGTATATCAATCACAATGATTTTTTCACAGAACTGAAACCCATTTTTAATAAGAAATGGGTATGACAAAAAAATCTTCTTACATTGATTTTGAAGCATGTGCCAACAATGTAATGCCCAGAGTGTGGCCAGTATCATATAAGAACAGGTTCCCTTCACTGTGCTGCTCACTGTGGGGCCTGCAACAAATATGGAAATCTGGCAGTTGTGTGTCAATGAGCCATGCAATGCCACGATGTAACAACATAGCCCAGTGAAGCACATCTCTTCATGTGGTCATGTCAGTTGGGCAGACAGTCTAGCAAGCACCGCCAAAGCTGACATTAGCTCTTACCATTTGTAACAATCAGCAGAATTCTGGCTGCATGTCTTTAAGAAATGAACACACCTACACTATGTGGTCAAAAGTACCCAGGCACCCCCAAAAACATATATTTTTCATATTAGTAGCATTGTGCTGCTACCTAGTGTCAGGTACTCCATATCAGCAACCTCAGTAGTCATTAGACATCGTGAGAGAGAAGAATGGCCCACCAAATGGAACTCATGGACCTCAAACGTGGTCAGGTGATTGGGTGTCACTTGTGGCATATATCTGTAAGCGATATTTACACACTCCTAAACACCACTAGGTCCACTGTTTCTGATGTGCTAGTGAAGTGAAAATGTGAAGGGACACATACAGCACAGAAACGTGCAGGCCAACCTCGTCTGTTGACTGACAGAGACCACCAACAGTTGAAGAGGCTCATATTGTGTAATATGCAGACATCTATGCAGACCATCACACAGGAATTCCAAGCTGCATCAGGATCCACTGCAAGTAATATAACAGTTAGGCAGGAGGTGAGAAAACTTGGATTTCATGGTGAAGTAGCTGCTCATAAGCCACACATCATGCTGGTAAATGCCTACTGATGCCTCACTTGGTGTAAGGAGCATAAACATTGTGTTGAGTGACTAATAATGGTACACAATGCGGTGATCCGATGGCATGGTGTAGGTATGACAAATGCCTGGTGAACGTTATCTGCCAGCACATGTAGTGCCAACAGTAAAATCTGGAGGCAGTGGTGTTATGGTGTGGTCAGGTTTTTCATGGAGGGGGCTTGCACCCCTTGTTGTTTTGCATGCCACTATCACAGCACAGGCCTACACTGATGTTTTAAGCACCTTCTTGCTTCCATCAGTTGAAGAGCAATTGGGGGATGGTGATAGCATCTTTCAGCATGATTGAGCACCTGTTGATAATGCACAGTCTGTGGCAGAGGGATTATATGACAAAACACCCCTGTAATGGACCGGCCTGCACAGAGCCCTGTCCTGAATGCTATAGAACACCTGTGGAATGTTTCTGAAAGCTGACTTCATGTCAGGCCCCACTGACCAACATGAACACCTCTCCTCAGTGCAGCACTCCACCAAGAATGGGCTGCCGTTCTCCAAGAAACCTTCCAGCACTATGTTGAACAACATATGCCTGCAGGAGTGGAAGCTGTCATCAAGGCTAAAGGGGGAGGACAACACCATATTAGATTCTAGCATTACCGGTGGAGGGTGCCACTATCTTGAAAGTCATTTTCAGTCAGGTGTCTGGATATTTTGGAGCACATACTGTATCAGAATCTCATCTCACCTCTGCTAAAAAGGGCAAAGTGACCATTGATGTATTACTGCCAAACAACAATTCCTTTCCTTGCACTATTGTCACTGCCAGCAGAAAAATAATGTTGAAAACTGTTGTGACAGTGCCACAACATTTAACAGTGCCGCCACGACAGTACATGTATCACATTGGAACAACCAAAATAAAATGTTCAAACGTACCTATGTTCTGTATTTTATTTTAAAAAACCTACCTGTTATCAACTGTCCATCTAAAATTGTGAGCCATATGTTTGTGACTATTAGAGCGCCATGTATCACAAAGTGATAAAAGTGGCCCTTTCTACATGAATATGTAATAAAAAATGGAGGTTTCTATTTTTAAAAAAACGCAGTAGATATCCATTTGACCTATGGAAGTGCCATCTAGAGGGCCAACCATAGCACCATCTAGTTTCCCCCTTCAAGCTAGACAAGTTATGTTCTTTGTAATTTATTTGCAGTGTCATTAATGTAAAATGTGAGAAGAAAACAACAAAAATATTTCTGCATAGGGTCTGGCCCCCAAAACCCACAGGTTACAATTCTGTGCTCTCTACGCTGCGCCAGACATTGTGTGGAAACTGTTGTTGTTGTTGTCTTCAGTCCTGAGACTGGTTTGATGCAGCTCTCCATGCTACTCTATCCTGTGCAAGCTGCTTCATCTCCCAGTACCTACTACAACCTACATCCTTCTGAATCTGCTTAGTGTACTCATCTCTCGGTCTCCCTCTACGATTTTTACCCTCCACACTGCCCTCCAATGCTAAATTTGTGATCCCTTGATGCCTCAAAACATGTCATACCAACCGATCCCTTCTTCTAGTCAAGTTGTGCCACAAACTTCTCTTCTCCCCAATCCTATTCAATACCTCCTCATTAGTTACGTGATCTATCCACCTTATCTTCAGTATTCTTCTGTAGCACCACATTTCGAAAGCTTCTATTCTCTTCTTGTCCAAACTAGTTATCGTCCATGTTTCACTTCAATACATGGCTACACTCCAAACAAATATTTTCAGAAATGACTTCCTGACACATAAATCTATATTCGATGTTAACAAATTTCTCTTCTTTAGAAACGCTTTCCTTGCCATTGCCAGTCTACATTTTATATCCTCTCTACTTTGACCATCATCAGTTATTTTACTTCCTAAATAGCAAAACTCCTTTACTACTTTAAGTGTCTCATTTCCTAATCTAATTCCCTCAGCATCACCCGATTTAATTTGACTACATTCCGTTATTCTCGTTTTGCTTTTGTTAATGTTCATCTTATATCCTCCTTTCAAGACACTGTCCATTCCGTTCAACTGCTCTTCCAAGTCCTTTGCCGTCTCTGACAGAATTACAATGTCATCGGCGAACCTCAAAGATTTACTTCGTCTCCATGAATTTTAATACCTACTCCAAATTTTTCTTTTGTTTCCTTTACTGCTTGCTCAATATACAGATTGAATAACATTGGGGAGAGGCTACAACCCTGTCTCACTCCTTTCCCAACCACTGCTTCCCTTTCATGCCCCTCGACTCTTATGACTGCCATCTGGTTTCTGTACAAATTGTAAATAGCCTTTCGCTCCCTGTATTTTACCCCTGCCACCTTTAGAATTTGAAAAAGAGTATTCCAGTCCACATTGTCAAAAGCTTTCTCTAAGTCTACAAATGCTAGAAACGTAGGTTTGCCTTTTCTTAATCTTTCTTCTAAGATAAGTCGTAAGGTTAGTATTGCCACACGTGTTCCAACATTTCGACGGATCCAAACTGATCCTCCCCAAGGTCCGCATCTACCAGTTTTTCCATTCGCCTGTAAAGAATTCGCGTTAGTATTTTGCAGCTGTGACTTATTAAACTGATAGTTCGGTAATTTTCACATCTGTCAGCACCTGCTTTCTTTGGGATTGGAATTATTATATTCTTCTTGAAGTCTGAGGGTATTTCGCCTGTCTCATACATCTTGCTCACCAGCTGGTAGAGTTTTGTCATGACTGGCTCTCCCAAGGCCGTCAGTAGTTCTAATGGAATGTTGTCTACTCCGGGGGCCTTGTTTCGACTCAGGTCTTTCAGTGCTCTGTCAAACTCTTCACACAGTATCATATCTCCCATTTCGTCTTCATCTACATCCTCTTCCATTTCCATAATATTGTCCTCAAGTACATCACCCTTGTATAAACCTTCTATATACTCCTTCCACCTTTCTGCCTTCCCTTCTTTGCTTAGAACTGGGTTGCCATCTGAGCTCTTGATATTCATACACGTGGTTCTCTTCTCTCCAAAGGTCTCTTTAATTTTCTTGTAGGCAGTATCTATCTTACCCCTAGTGAGAGAAGCTTCTACATCCTTACATTTGTCCTCTAGCCATCCCTGTTTAGCCATTTTGCACTTCCTGTCGATCTCATTTTTGAGACGTTTGTATTCCTTTTTTCCTGCTTCATTTACTACATTTTTATATTTTCTCCTTTCATCAATTAAATTCAATATTTCTTCTGTTACCCAAGGATTTCTAGCAGCCCTCATCTTTTTACCTACTTTATCCTCTGCTGCCCTCACTACTTCATCCCTCAGAGCTACCCATTCTTCTTCTACTGTATTTCTTTCCCCTATTCCTGTCAATTGTTCCCTTATGCTCTCCCTGAAACTCTGTACAACTTCTGGTTCTTTCAGTTTATCCAGGTCCCATCTCCTTAATTTCCCACATTTTTGCAGTTTCTTCAGTTTTAATCTACAGGTCATAACCAATAGATTGTGGTCAGAGTCCACATCTGCCCCTGGAAATGTCTTACAATTTAAAACCTGGTTCCTAAATCTCTGTCTTACCATTATATAATCTATCTGATACCTTTTAGTATCTCCAGGGTTCTTCCACGTATACAACCTTCTTTCATGATTCTTAAACCAAGTGTTACCTATGATTAAGTTGTGCTCTGTACAAAATTCTACTAGGCGGCTTCCTCTTTCATTTCTTAGCCCCAATCCATATTCCCCTACTATGTTTCCTTCTCTCCCTTTTCCTACACTTGAATTCCAGTCACCCATTACTATTAAATTTTCGTCTCCCTTCACTATCTGAATAATTTCTTTTATTTCATCGTACATTTCTTCAATTTCTTCGTCATCTGCAGAGCTAGTTGGCATATAAACTTGTACTACTGCAGTAGGTGTGGGCTTCGTACCTATCTTGGCCACAATAATGCATTCACTATGCTGTTTGTAGTAGCTTACCCGCATTCCTATTTTCCTATTCATTATTAAACATACTCCTGCATTACCCCTATTTGATTTTGTGTTTATAACCCTGTAGTCACCTGACCAGAAGTCTTGTTCCTCCTGCCACCGAACTTCACTAATTCCCACTATATCTAACTTTAACCTATCCATTTCCCTTTTTAAATTTTCTAACCTACCTGCCCGATTAAGGGATCTGACATTCCACGCTCCGATCCGTAGAACGCCAGTTTTCTTTCTCCTGATAACGACATCCTCCTGAGTAGTCCCCGCCCGGAGATCCGAATGGGGGACTATTTTACCTCCAGAATATTTTACCCAAGAGGATGTCATCATCATTTAATCATTCAGTAAAGCTGCATGTCCTCGGGAAAAATTACGGCTGTAGTTTCCCTTTGCTTTCAGCCGTTCGCAGTACCAGCACAGCAAGGCCGTTTTGGTTAATGTTGCAAGGCCAGATCAGTCAATCATCCAGACTGTTGCCCCTGCAACTACTGAAAAGGCTGCTGCCCCTCTTCAGGAACCACATGTTTGTCTGGCCTCTCAACAGATACCCCTCCGTTGTGGTTGCACCTACGGTACGGCCATCTGTATCGCTGAGGCACGCAAGCCTCCCCACCAACGGCAAGGTCCATGGTTCATGGGGGGGGGGGGGGGGGGGGAACTATGCTGACATAAATGGCTCATGCATTCCCCATCCCATGCCATAGATGCTATTTTTTTCTACACACTTGGCTGTCTGTAGCTCCCATTTCTGTTGCTTTCATTTCTGGCCAAGCCCTGCATATACCATAAATATGACAGAAATTGCTGATGGTGAGTAGGCCAGGTCCTCTTGTAAGTGAAATGTACGAAAAACGTGTCAATTTTGTATGTTTGGTGTCAAATCAGTAAGATTTTTGATGCCTTAAGAAATCCCTAAAAGCAGCACAATTCTTGATGCCATATACACTGGTTGGTGGTTGCTGCTTGCAACAGATGTGTCAATGTATTTGATTGTGATGGTTCTGTCTCATAAGATGTCAGATTAATCTCAAAAACTAACTTGCTACTCCTCAAAAATGTTAATGACAATGCAACTAATCTATTCTCAAATTGAAAATGAATGCTTGGTGACAATTTTGGGTGAAAGAAATTTCATTTACAGCGTGTCCCAGGGGGGAAGTTCAATATCCAGGGACATGACAGGAATACTCATTTGAAGCAAAAATCTTAATATGAACAAATACCTTATTCCAAATGGTTTGTGAGACAGAAGATATTTAATGTGCTTTCTTTTGTGGAGAGAGGGGGGTTAGTGGCACACACTTATATGCAGGGACTGGAAAATGTAGCATCTATTTGTGCAAAATTCACATTTACTTTTTTTGTAAAATTCACATCAATTTTTGTCAAAATTTGCATCTATTTTCTTTGTTTGTATATGACTTGACACACAAATTTAAAAGGTTATCATGTTACATATGTGAAGACAAATTATTAGGTCTTTGAAATTGACTGTTAAAAAAAGTGCTGTTTAGGAACTTTGTGACTGGAATGTTTGCTTTTGCAGAAACTTCAACACATTTTTACAGTGGCAGCTGCTGTGTAAGAGCACAGAACATGTGAACATCCAAACTTTCAACACCTTCTGGATTTATTGAGTACTTTTCTTTGAGTGCTGTTAAACATTCCATAATGGCTTGGTTGGTAGAGTACTTGCCTGCAAAAGGCAAGGTCCCAATTTTGAGCCTCAGTTTGGTACACAGCTTTAATTTGCCAGGAAGTTTCATATCAGTACATACTCTGCTGCAGAGTGAAAATCTCATTTTGGGAACAGAAAAGTAAATTAGCAGGAAAAATTAGCCACAAAGGAACTAGGGCCTCCTAGAACACATGCTTTGACTGAGACAGTGATGAAATCAAATAACCATGACTACAAGAGAACATTTACCAAGAAACTGTGCAGTTAGCACAAGTTTTTTTGTGGGTGCAGCATAAGAATACCTGATTTTTAGCCCAGAAGTAAATTCGTGAACTAATACATCTGTTAGGGAGATCTTGTTTTAAAAAAAAATAGAGAGAGCTGCAAAAGCTTACACATTATTTTGTTATTGACCTAAACTGCACTTAATTATGCACAAAACAACAAAAATCCACAAAAATATTTCTTTCTTTTGTCACATAAGTTATGCATATTGTTATTATTTCTTTCCTTTCTCAGATGTTATGTCTGGTTAAAAATGGAAAGTGACATAAACCTTGATCAAGTGTGTTTTCCTTTTAACTGTATGGTATATGTTACATTGCATTTAGGAACTTTTGGGTAATTGAACATGTATCAATAATTACAGATTTCTGTAGTTGTATATATACGTTTGGGTGTAGCTGTATTGCGTTGATGTACTGGTGGATATTGTGTGGTATGACTCCTGTAGTTGATAGTATAATTGGTATAATGTCAACTTTATCCTGATGCCACATGTCCTTGGCTTCCTCAGCCAGTTGGATGTATTTTTCAATTTTTTCTCCTGTTTTCTTCTGTATATTATTTGTATTGGGTATGGATATTTCAATTAGTTGTGTTAATTTCTTTTTTTTATTGGGGTGTATGACGTCTGGTTTGTTATGTGGTGTTGTTTTATCTGTTATAATGGTTCTGTTCCAGTATAATTTGTATTCATCATTCTAGAGTACATTTTGTGGTGCATACTTGTATGGTGGAATGTGTTGTTTTATTAGTTTATGTTCTATCAGAAGTTGTTGATATATTATTTTTGCTACATTGTCATGTCTTCTGGTGTATTCTGTATTTGCTAGTATTGTACATCTCCCTGTGATGTGATCTACTGATTCTATTTGTTGTTTGCAAAGTCTGCATTTATCTGTTGTGGTACTGGGATCTTTAATAATATGCTTGCTGTAATATCTGGTGTTTATTGTTTCATCCTGTATTGCAGTCATAAATCCTTCCATCTCACTGTATATATTGCCTTTTCTTAGCCATGTGTTGGATGCGTGTTGATCGATGTGTGGTTGTGTTAGATGATACTGGTGCTTGCCATGTAGTGTTTTCTTTTTCCAATTTACTTTCTTCATGTCTGTTGATATTATGTGATCTAAAGGGTTGTAGAAGTGGTTATGAAATTGCAATGGTGTAGCTGATATATTTATATGAGTGATTGCTTTGTGTGTTTTGCTAGTTTCTGCTCATTCTAATTTCTTAAATTGTCTACCTGTCCATAATGAAGGTTTCTTATGTCAATAAATCCCATTCCTCTTTCCTTTCTGCTTAATGTGAATCTTTCTGTTGCTAAATGTATGTGATGTATTCTATATTTGTGGCATTGTGATTGTGTAAGTGTATCGAGTGCTTCTAGTTCTGTGTTACTTCATTTCACTTTTCCAAATGAGTAGGTCAATATTGGTATAGCATAAGTATTTATAGCTTTTGTCTTGCTTCTTGCTGTCAGTTCTGTTTTCAGTATTTTTGTTACTCTTTGTCTATATTTTTCTATATTTGTATTATCTGTTCCTAGTTTTTGTCTGTATCCTAGATATTTATAGGCATCTGTTTTTTCCATTGCTTCTATGCAGTCGCTGTGGTTATCCAATATGTAATAATCTTGTTTAGTGTGTTTTCCCTTGACTATGCTATTTTTCTTACATTGGTCTGTTCCAAAAGCCATATTTATATTATTGCTGAATACTTCTGTTATCTTTAGTAATTGCTTGAGTTGTTGATTTGTTGCTGCCAGTAGTTTTAGATCGTCCATGTATAGCAAATGTGTGATTTTGTGTTGATATGTTCCTGTAATATTGTACCCATAATTTATATTATTTAGCATGTTGGATAGTGGTTCAGAGCAAGGAAGAACCAGAAAGGACTTAATGAGTCTCCTTGGTATATTCCACACTTAATCTGCATTGGCTGTGATGTGATATTTTTTGAATTTGTTTGGATATTAAGTGAGGTTTTCCAATTTTTCATTACTATGTTTAGGAATTGTATCAATTTAGGATCTACTTTGTATATTTTCAATATTTGTAGTAACCATGAGTGGGGTACACTATCAAAAGCTTTTTGGTAGTCAATGTATGCGCAGTGTAGCGACCTTTGTTTAGTTTTAGCTTGATATGTTACCTCTGCATCTATTATCAGTTGCTCTTTACATCCTCATGCTCCTTTGCAGCAGCCTTTTTGTTCTTAATTTATAATTTTGTTCTGTGTTGTATGTGTCATTAATTTCTGTGTAATGACTGAAGTTAATATTTTGTATATTGTTGGTAGGCATCTTGTGAAGTGATATTTTGCTGGGGTTTCTGTGTCTGCTTGATCTTTAGGTTTCAGATAAGTTATTCCTTATGTAAGTGTATCAGGGACTGTGTATGGGTCTGCAATGTAACTGTTAAATAATTTAGTTGGGTGTGAATGTGTTGAGGTGAACTTATTTAGGTAGAAATTTGCTATTTTATCTTTGGGTCTGCAATGTAACTGTTAAATAATTTAGTTGGGTGTGAATGTGTTGAGGTGAACTTATTTAGGTAGAAATTTGCTATTTTATCTTTTCCAGGGGCTTTACAATTGTGCTCGGTTGACTTCATGTTGCAAAATTATCACTTCAGGCATTTGTGGTATCATCTTGTATGTGTCTGTTTCTGCTTGTATTCACTGTGCATGTCTGTTATGTTGTACCGGGTTTGACCATTTGTTGCTCCAGATGTGTTCCATGTCTGTTATGTTTGGTGGATTGTCTATTTTAATGTGTGTGTTATCTATTGTCTGGTAACATTTCTTTTGGTTTGTGTTGAATGTTTTGTTTTGTTTCCTTCTATTTTCACCTTTTTTTTGTATCTTCTAAGTCGTTTGGACAATGCTTGTAATTTCTGCTTCTTTTCATCTAATTGCTCTATCACTTCTTGTTGTGAGATTTTACCTAACTTTTTTCGTTTTTTGTCTTATATTTCATTTCTTATAAATTGTGTTAGCTGTCCCATGTCTTTTCTCAGTTTTTCTATTCTGATCTGTAGCCTGTGTTGCCATGCTGGTTTTGTGGCTTTCTTCTGTGTGTTGGTTGGTTCTGATCTCTGCCTAGTGTGTATATTTAGTGTAGTGAGTGCTCCTATATAAACCAGTAGTTGTAACTCTTCCATAGTTGTGTTTTCATTTATTTTGTTGTGTATGATTGTGTTGATAGTTGTTATTGTTGTTTCGACGTGTGGGTTATTTGGTGGTCTATGCAAGAATGGTCTAATGTCTGTATTTGTGTCTTTGTATTCTATATATGTCAGCTGAAATTTTTCTTCTGTATCTAACATGTGTGTCACTTCACGTTCTATTTGTGCTTGTTCTGGTGGCTGTTTTAAGATTTCATTTTCCTCTGATTGTTTAATTGATGCTTGTTGTTCTTTTTTGTTTGTTCTGGGATGTTTGAGTCCATTACTGTATTTTCTTCTTCGTCTGATTGCACATTATTTTGTTCCAGTGTTTGTTGTACTTGTTGTTTGATGTTTTCTAATTCTGACTGTGGTATACTGTTATTTTTTATTATTACATGGATCTGATCAGCTAGTTGTTGTTCTGTTAAAAATTTTAATTCTGGGTATCTGGTAATAAATGTTGTGTATACTTGTGATCTGTATCCAGTTGTGTTGGTTCCTAAGTTTGTTGCTTGGTAATAACAGAACATGAGGTGTTGGTTATCTTCATCTGACCATCTCATCCTCTGTCTTTGTTTTGCTTGTAGAGTGGTTGCAGGAAGCATATCCTGCAAAACACCTCTATTTGGATTTAATCATTTTCCAGTGTCGTTACCATTGTGGATGGGCATAGGGTTCAAGCGTCCAAGGCTTCATTAGTTCTGTCCTGAACCAACTAATCACACTAAAAGGGGGGTTAGCCCTATTACTGGTTTGTTCTTTTCGTCGCCTTTTATGACTCGCAGAACATACCAGAGGCCTATTGGCAGTGGCTGTAGTTGTATAAACTTATTGATAAATGTAACTGCTATACAGCATACGTTATTAATTTCACACTCTCAAATTTATCTCAATCTAAAAATTTCAGAACATGCAGAATGGATACTCATGAGCTGCCACTATTTTTTTCTTCTGAAATGGCCTGTGTTTTCTTTGTTTGGGTGCATTTAAGTTTTCAAATATGATTGTTTTGTTTAAAAGCAGTAGTATTTTCTCGCCAGTTAAGTGACTGCATCTCCAATAAGAGGTCTTTTACCACACAATTTTAAGATTAAAAAATTTACAGACAGCTAATTTTGACCTTTCATGGGCACTCATAGCCCTATGAAGAGCAAAACCAATGCTTGGCAATGCTACAGATACAGGTGTTGTGACTCGCCGATCTTTCAAAGTGCCGCAGCTCAGTTACATGCAGCGCTGTCTGCCTGCCATGCAGCAGCAGCAGCGCCACCTGCGCGGCCAGCCAGCCAGCGGCCGCTAGACTCGGACTCAGTTATGATTTGACTGTTAAAGTCTTGTTTACTTGATCTGTAAGTTTCATGTACTGTGTCTTCTTTGAAATATATTTGTTCAACTTTAAGTTATAACAATTGGTGATGAGGATGGGATTTTTCTTTTCCATCGTTAACCCACATGTTTCCATGGCTGCTTTAGAGAAACTATCGCAAGTTCTCATAGAACATAAACACTTCTCACAAATGTGATTTGTGATTTCGTCATGGCATCAAATGCAAGGCATCCCTTGTCGTTGTCTCTACCTCCTTACGACGAGACGGCGGAAGACTGGTCTGATTAAGAAAAACGTCTCTGACAGCACTTCTTGGCATTTCATGTCGCAGAAGAACAAACATGTAAGTCTGTTCTTTTCATAGATTTCACCTCAAATGTATTGGTTGTTGTCATAATTGGCTCCTTTCAAAGACCCTGCATCTTTGTCCTTTGCTGAAATGTGCTCACTTCTGTCCATCTATTTTGAAAAGCAAATGCAAGTGGTAGCCTCTTGTGTTGCCTTTTATCATTGTCAAAAACAACTGAATCAATCCTATCGCACTTGGGCTGCTGAAGTTCATGGCCTCAGTAGAAAGTGTCAATTTGTTACTGAAGTTCATAAAGAATTCTACGCTGATTCCATGGAATGGATGCTATTATCCAATCGGCGCCCAAAAAAGAAGTTAGGCAACATACCCTTCAGTTGGCAATTCCGACTCTAGATGAAGTCCTGTCCATTGCTCAGTCTTTTGAAATTTCTCGCGTCACTGGAGCGCAAATGGAGGCATGGGGCAACATTAGGAGAACACAAGCTCTGTCCAATGTTGATGAAGCCTGTGGCGTGTCTCTGCCGGCTGATGTGGCTGCAGTACGCTCCCAAGTGCAGCCTGAGCCTAATTGTAAACAAACCTCTAAGAAACTGCAGCAAAACCCATGGCAACGTCCTTCATGTCCCCGGTGTTTTGCGAAACATTCATGAGAAGATTGTCCACAATGTTAGGCTGTGCAAATGACTTTGAAGCTCATATCACGCTCAAACCCACTGCTCGGCCTAAGTTTTTTCGGGCTTGACCCATTCCTGTGGCCCTTTGTGATCAGATCAAATGGGAGCTGGATCGTCCCACTGCTTCAGGGGTCTTGCTTCCTGTCACTTCCAGTGAGTGGTCCTCTCCTGTCATTGTTGTTGCTAAGCCAAATGGTGATATTCAGGTCTGTGGCGATTTCAAAGCCACTGTAAATGCTCAATGCCTTATCGACACATACCCTATGCCTCATCCTGAAGAATTGTTCACGAAACCAGTATTTTTTTAAACTTGACCTGTCAGAAGCTTATCATCAACTTCCTCTCGATGCTGCTTCCTGACTTTTTCTGGTCCTTAACATGCCTTTCAGCCTCTATCAATACCAATGATTGCCATTTGGGGTTGCCAGCGCCCCTGCTCTCTTTCAGCGATTCTTGGAACAATTATTGCTCACTGTCCTTGGATGTATAAATTACCAGGACAACTTTGTTGTCACTGGCTCCACTACTGATGAACATCTTAAGTGTAGTCTTCGGAAATCAAAATTTTTTCAGGCATCTATCACGTACTTGAGGTTTCAACTCTTTCGGGATGGTATTTTTCCATTTCAGCAAACTGTCGCTGAAAGCATGCCCTTCCTTGCCCTACATCTGTTAAGGAACTGCAGGCCTTCTTGGGGAAAATAGCATACTACCACAAGTTTTTATCATCTGCTGCTTTGGTGGCTCAGCCGTTGCATCACCTGTTGCGTAAAAACGTGCCTTTTCACTGGTCAGCATCATGCAATGCGGCTTTCCAGAAATTGAAGACTATGCTGAAACAGGCCCCGTGCCTGGCTACTTATCGACCTGGCCAACATCTTGTTCTTGCCACGGACGCCTCTCAAAATGTGGTCGGTGCAGTCCTTGCACACTGTTTTTCTGACAGTTCTGAACAACCCATTGCTTATGCCTCCAAAATGCTCATGGATGTCCAACAAAAGTATTCTCAAATTGAAAAAGGAGCTTTGGCCATTACTTATGCTCTTCATAAGTTTGGTGTTTTTCCCTATGGATCCAAATTTGATCTTGTTATGGATCACAAGCCACTTGTTTCCTTGTTCCATCCATCAACATCACTTCCCAACAAGTCTGCACACTAACACCAGTGTTGGGTTCTTTACTTGTCTCATTTCAATTATGAGATTCATTTCCAGTTGACAGCTCAACATGCAAATGCTGATGCACTGTCTCACCTTCCCATGGGTCCTGATCTGGCAATCAATAGTGATGAACTTTTGTGTTTCCACCTGGATGTTGCTGTGTAGTGGGTTGTGGACGGGTTCCCCATCACCAGGGACCAGAAGGTGGCTGCTACAGGTTTTGACCCTACCCTCTCCCAGAAGGTTATTCAGAAGGGTTGGCCAGATCGTCTGTCCACTAAGACTTCTGATCCATTGTGGAACTACTATGCTTTGCGTTTCCGCCTCACGGCTAGGGATGGAGTTATCGTCCTTTCCACCGAAAATGCTTCGCCGTGTGTTGTGGTACTTGCGTCTTTGAGTGCTTCGATCTTGTGCCTCCTTCACCAAGGGCACTGAGGTGCCTCTCGCACAAAATCTCTGGTGCACCGTCATGTGTACTGGTGCAGCATTGACTCTTAAATCGCACACATGGTCACTACCTGCGGCCCTTGTGTGTCACAGGCTGGCCCGAAGTTATCTTTGTCACGTAGCCTTCTCCTGAGAAGCTCTGGGAGTGTATTCATGCCAACTTCTTGGGACCTTTTTTAGGTACTTATTGGCTTCTCATTATTTACGCCTACTCTAAATTTCCTTTCATTGTCCATTGCATGTCGCCTACCACCGCAGCAATCACCAATACTCTAGCTAGCATTTTCTCTTTGGACGGCCTTTCCTCTAATCTTGTTACTGATAATGGTCCGCAATTTGCCTCTTCCGATTTTGCAGGTTTTTGTGCCCATCATGGCGTCATGCATGTCACGGCTCCTCCGTTCCATCCACAGTCAAACGGTGAGGCTGGACGACTGGTCCACACATTTAAGGCTCAGATGTGGAAACTCCTGACTTCTTCTGCTGTTGATGATGCGCTTCTCCAGTTTCTGGCTTCTTACCGTTTCACCCCCATGGGTGACCACAGCTCGGCTGAGCTCTTACATGGCCGACAGCCCCGCATGCTACTTCATCTTCTGTGGCCTTCCACCTCACGACCGCAGTTGCCTTCGCTTGGCTGGTTCACCGCTGACGACCTTGTATGGGTATGGGGATATGGCAGGCAGCTGAAATGGTGTCCTAGCCACATCTTACGATACTGTGGCCAACGCCTGTATGAAATCCAGATGGACACGGGTGTTGCAGTGCGTCATTCGGACCAGCTTCGGCCTCGTGTGCCGGCAATGCCCTGTTCCGGATGCCGCTACAACGCCTTCCACTCTACCTGACACTCGGGATACTGGAATCTCTCATTACTCACAATGCAGTCCTCTCATCATCATATCAGTGCCAGCACGAGAACTGACGCCACCAGGAGACATGCCCATGCAGGAACCAGATGACCATCATCTGTTGGAGCAACTCTACTCGCCTCCTTCTCCTACGGACACGGACACATCGCCCATGTCTCCTGTTATAATAACCGGACTTGCCACAATGGGCAGTTTGGTACAGAGGGCCACAGCAGATTCGACCCCCATGTCTCCTGTCGTCTCAACCCGTTATCATCGGGGACACTTCTGTCTGTACGGAAAGCCTTCTCCTTCAGACTTTATGGCCAGTCAAACATCACCTATGGATGTTAGCAATCTACAGGCCACCTCCATCAAAACCTGTGCAAAAACTTCAAAGGGGGGAAAAGTGTAGTGACTCGCCGATCTTTCAAAGCGCCGCCGCACAGTCACGCGCGTCCTCTACATGCCATGCAGCAGCAGCGCCACTTAAGCGGCCAGCCAGCCAGTGGCTGCTAGATTCAGATTCAGTTATGATTTGACTGTTAAAGTGTACACATGTCTTTCTCTGTTTACTTGATCTGTGACTTTCATGGATTGCATCTTCCTTGAAATATATTTGTTCAGCTTGAAGTTACAGCTACAGGGTGACAATTATTATACTGCAGGAAAAAAAGAACAACAGAAATTAGTTACAGACTATGTCATGCACACACTTTATTCAACATGTAAACATGACTAAAGATATTAAGATGTAGTTTATGACATGTTCAATATGCCTGCCATCATTGGCGATGATGTGGCACAGATGAATAGCAAAATTCTGTGTGACCTGCTGAAGTGTCGATGACCTGAATGGCTGTTTTCAGCTCAGCTCAGCTTTAATATAGCCCCCCAAAATGGAGTCACATGTGTTCAGATCTGGAGAATATGGTGGCAAATCGAGGCCCATGCCAAAGGCCTCTGGATATTCCAGAGCCATAATGCAGTCCCCAAAGTGCTTTTTTAGGACATCAAACATTCTTCTGCTTTGATGGGGTTGAGCTCCATCTTGCATGAACCACATATTGTCAAAATCAGGATTACTTTGGATAATGGGATGAAATCATCTTCCAAAACCTTCACGTACTATTTGCTAGACACTGTGCCATCAAGAAATATTGCACCAATTATTCCGTGACTGGACATTGCACACCACACAGTCACCAGTTGAGGGTGAAGAGACTTCTCGATAATAAAATGCAGATTCTCAGATCTACAGATGTGCCAATTTTGCTTATTGAGAAACCCATCCTAATGAAAGTGGGTTTTGTCGCTAAACCAAACCATGCATGCTCGTACTAATCCCCATTGTGCCCCATGGCCAACCATGCAGTTTGAATATTCTAAAACAAACCATTCAGAAGTTATGATGATATTATGTCATACAGTTCAATAATATTCACCCTGTATAGCCAACAAGACACTTAGTGCAGAAATAGAATCGAACATATGTTAGGAGAAGAATTCTGGCACCATTGAAAAGATTTGCAGATTGTGTTGTCCAGTTGCTATAGTGCACTATAGTCTATAGCTGTTGATGGCTGTAAGCATAAACAGACTAGAATTTTGATCACCACAGGGAAAGGAATGGTGCGGGGAAACAAGCCTCACCTCCTTTTTGCTGGGTAACAGCCTACAACAGAACTGACACATTGTCACGGGTATTGCTGATCCATTCTGGTGTTACAAGGCTCATAATTGAAATCTGTAATGGACCAGGATCAGTTACTTCACTTATTTCAAAAGAAGAAAAGAAAACAATGAGCAATGCACAACACAAATCATTCTGGGACAGCCACTGTGCAATTCTTGTTGAAGTTATCAGAATACTGTTAATGATGTAGTTCAGGCCCAACCTATAGTGGTATTCGATGCATGTACAGATCAAAACACTCGGCACCAAATTTGCCATGTTAAATAGCTCATCTGGATACAATAAGTAATGAAACAGCGTCTGCTAAGTAGTTTCGCATTTTGAGGCAAAACTCTCATCTATTTCACATTTATCAGTCACTATGTATATGTCTTACCCACCTTACCTCTTTGACATTTTATTCTTGCGCAGCCTACCTCATTGCTTTTAACCTATTTGCTTGGAATGTCTTTCTGCCCCTGAACTAGCTCACTGAATATACAGTCATCCATGGTGTGTTGTGAGTGAAATAGTGCAAGGAACAGAGAGTGCAGCAGTGAGAAACATCAGTTAGCTATGTTTGTACCCATGCTGGATAAAATGCCACACACTCCTACACTAATAAAGACTATGCAGATGTGGCGTGTTATTATGGCTTCTGTGATGGTATTGCTCCTGCTGCCATCAAAATGTACTGTTGGTGCTTTCCAACACATTGAATTTTTGATCATAGAGGATTTACCAGAGCCTTCAGCACATGGTGTGAAATAGGTATTCTTCCAAGTCCCTTGTTTTCTTCTGTAAGTGTAGTTCAACAACCTGTACAGGAACAGCAAAACATTGTCGAAATGGTGCTGCATAGCCCTATGTCCAGCACAAAGTAGCTTTCAGCATGTACCAGGGTCCCATTAACACCTCCATGGTGAAAATCATATGCGGAAAACTTGTACCATTTCACTTACAGCATGTCCACTAACTTCACATTGATGACAATTCCACACAATTTTGTCACTGATTAAATGACAATTGTCATTTTCTTTCATTAATACTATTCAGTGATGAAGCCACATTTACATGGAATGAGACCAACAACGCATATAATAATCATTGATAGTCACAGGAAAATGTGCATGCTACAGTGAAAACCAATTTCCAAGTTCATTTTTCAATCAGCATTTAGTGTGGCATGATTGGTAACATGTTAAGCCCAGTTATTCCAGAAGAGCAAAAGATGGGACAGAATTACTTGCATGTTTTGAAAAATTTGTTTGTTGAACCACTTGAGGAAATTTCTTTGGCCATACAGACTGAAATGTACTTCCAACATGTATGGAGCCTTTTCTCATTTCACCAGATGTATGACGGAACATCTTAACCACACTTACCCTAATTTCTGGATAGGTTGCAGTAGTAAAATCACCTGACTACCAAGATTGCCAGACTTTACACCATTAGATTTTTGTTTTAGTGTTGGGTGAAGTTTGAGGTGTACAAAGGCAAGGTGAATATGTGATCTCAACTGCTTTACCACATCATGGATGGTGCTTCTTACACCAGAAAATGTACAGAGGCACCCAGACAAGCAACACATGTCATCTTAAGAGTGCACAAATGCACTGAAGCTCATGGTAGAATATTTGAAAATTTATTGTGAACTGTATATCAGGTGTAATGTGATGTGTACAATAATGCTTAGAGGCGACTGTGCAAAAATATGTATTTCTCAATTGATACATTGTATAATGCATGTTGTAATGTTTACTAACCATTGTACATACGTAAACCTTATAATGTTTTGATACTTCTGGAATAATCTTGAATACTTAACTTTTGTGTCTGCTTTTTGTTGACTGAGCAGTGTAAGTCTCCAGCAAATAAACAGTCTTTCCTGTATGGAGCAACCCTGGTATCCACATTCAGTCTATCAAGACAGTTTTTGCGATACATTAATATGAAAATAATGTACATGACATGCTAGAATTAATCTATCAACTATACATCAAAATCTCATCCAAGACTGACATAAAACAATACTGTCTTCAAGACTGACTCAATAATAACTTGGTGTAATACTGGGCTAAAACTGATCTGACTGTCCTCCCATGGCTACTGCCACTGGTGCTTGTACAACTTCCAACAATTTCTAAATATTCCTACATATTGTTTAAACAGAATATAATTTTACTTACAACTGAAATTTACATGCTTTCAAAAAATTGATTTCAGGATTTAACTTAACAAATGTTGACAACTGGCCTGATACCATCAGTAAGTTGAAAGAAGTTCAGTTTTGCATAAAAAGTTCATGAAATACTCACTGATAACAATTAACTGATTGCCTCCATTAATTACTTCATAATTATGGTATGACTTTTGATGCTAACACAAATTTGATGTCTTCACAATGAGTTCTATCATTATTACCACTGCTCCTTTGTATATTGTTCTTATAAAGAATTTTCACAGTGTATATTTACATTTGGTTTAACATACTTTGAGTTTGCAGTACAATCCTTGCATAAATTTATCAGGATTATTTGGTATGCACTTAATTTCTTTAGAAATTAATTAGGTTTCATTGATACAATAAGTGAATGATAATACAGTCAAAGATTTGCATGTACTGGTTGACCCCATTATATGTGGATTCGTTGCCTGTGTTTTTGCTTTTATGTGATTTTTGTTTTAATGCCAGTGTTGCCATCTGTTAACAGTACACAAAAGCAGTAATGTTTTAGTGCATCTCAATGCACATCTTCAGTCCTGTTTATCAAGACGTGAATCATTAGTTCAGGACATTAGAGCTGTGAAGTTACCCTTGACAGGAAATGTGCCTTTTGTGGGAAAGGAGTATGCATGAAGTTTTTATTAATTGGAAACAGAGTGAGAAGTTTGTATCACTATGAGAACGGTGTGCATATTGTTGACTTTCTGCTGTGAGAGCTGTTTGTGAAAATTTAGAATCATTTTGAAGAACTGTTTACTGTTCACCTGACTTAAGTACAACTAGAGCGATCAGATCTTGAGATCTTGCGTGTAGGCAATGAAAAGAATGAGAAAGAATGCTGAACTGTTGGATTGAGCACCACAACCAACAGCATGTGCCCCTCTCTGGAGCTACTATTCAAGGTAAAGCCAAGAGCTTAAAGGAGTTTTAATGAAAGCAGAGGACAATCCAGCACCTTTCTCGCCAGCTCAGGTTGATTTGATCACTTTAGGCATCATTTTAGTTTTCACAACATTAAAATGTCAGGAGAGGCAGCTGCAGCAAATGAAGTTGGAGCTAAGGAATGGATGAAAGACGACTGAAGGAACTGTGACAGAAAAATGCTATGTTGCAAAGCCAGTTTTCAATCTTTATGACATGGGATTATTTTAGAAATGAATGCCTAGCTGTAAATTTATTTCTGTTGAAGAAAAAATAGCATGTGGATCTAAGGTTTACAAGGACCAATACATCCTTCTTTATGCAGGAGAAGCTGAAATGGATTATGAATTAAAACCCTTTATTATCTACCCCTCTCAGAACCTTAGGGCACTAAAGGGTTGTGATAAGAGCAGGATGCGAGTTCATTGGTAATGAAATAATAATTTCAGTGAGTTATTGTGTGTTTCAGTGTTACATTTTTAAGTTTATAAATTTTGCATTAAAATGCATTTCACTAAAAAGACAATATCTCCACCTCCATCTACATAGATACTCTGCAAGCCACCAGGCTGTGAACGGTGGAGTGTACCCTGCAGCACCACTAGTCATTTCCTTTCCTGTTCCACTCACATATAGAGCGAGGGAAAAATTACTGTGTGTGTGCCACCATAAAAACCCTGATTTCTTGTATCGTATCTTTGTGGTTTCACATGCACAATGTATGTTGGCAGCTAGCAGAATCATTTGGCCATCAGCTTGAAATACTTGTCCTCTAAACTTTCTCGATAGTGTTTCTTGAAATGAGTGTTGACTTCCCTCCAGGTGTTCCCATTTGAATTTCTGAAACATTTCCATGACACTTAGGATTTGTTTGAACCAACTGATAACAAATTTAGCAGTCTGCCTCTGAATTGCTTTTATGTTGTCCTTCAATATACCCTGGTATGGCTCCAAAACACTCGAGCAGTGCTCAAAAATAGGTCGCACTGGCATCATGTATGTGGTCTCCTTCATAGGTGAACCACTGTTTCCTAAAATCCTCCCAATAAACCAAAGTTAACCATACCCCCTTCCCTGCCACAGTTCTCAGTGCTCCTTCCATTTCATATTGCTTTGCAATGATATGCCCAGATATTTAAATGACTTGATGGTGTCAAGCACAACACTAGTAATACTGCAACCAAACATTGCAGGTTTGTTCTTCCTACTCATCTGCATTAACTTACACTTTTCCACATTTAGAGATAGCTGACATTCATTACACTAATTAGAAATTTTGTCCAAGTAGTCTTGTATCTTTGGACAGTCACTCAACTTTGACACCTTACCACACACCACAGCATCATCAGCAAACAACTGCAGATGGCTGCTCATCCTCCCTGCCAAATCATTTCCATATATAGTGAACACCAGCTGTCCTATCACACTTTGCTGGGGCACTCCTGATGGTCCTGTTGTCTCTGAGGAAGATTTGCTGTCAGGGACCATACCAGGGGTGTTTGAAAAGTCTGTACAAAAATAAAAACTACTTACGTGTTTGGGGTAAGCATTTTTTTTTATTTTTTGACATAGTCTCCTTTTAGACTTATACACTTTGTCCAATGCTTTTCTAATTTCTTGATCCCTTCCAAATAACAGGAATTGTCCAAGTCTGCAAAATAGTTATTAGTTGCTGCAATCACCTCCTCATTTGAATAAAATCTTTGCCCCGCCAGCCATTTCTTCAAATTGAGGAACAAATAGTAGTCCAAGGGAGCCAAGTCTGGAGAATAAGGGGGATGTGAAATGAGTTGGAAACCTATTTCCATTAAATTTGCGACCACAACTGCTGAGATGTGTGGTGGAGCATTGTCTTGATGGAAAAGGACATTTTTGCAGTCCAATCGCTGGTGTTTTTCTTGCAACTCGGTTTTCAGATGGTCCAGTAACAATGAATAATATGCACCTGTAATAGTTTTACCCTTTTCCAGATAGTCGATAAGGATTACCCCTTGTGAATCCCAAAAGACAGTCACCATAACCTTTCTGGCCAAAGGAATGGTCTTTGCCTGTTTTGGTGCAGAATCTCCCTTGGTAACCCATTGTTTAGACTAATCTTTGATCTCAGGAGTATAGTAATGTATCCATGTTTCATCCACAGTGACGGAACAATGCTAAAAGCCCTGCTGATTCTTCCTGAACATCTGAAAACCATCCTTGCAACACTTCACACAATTCCATTTTTGGTGAAGTGTGAGCAATCACGGAACCCATCTTGCGGATAGCTTTCTCATGTCCAAATGTTTTGGCAAAATATTATGTACCCATTCATTCAAGATGCCCACATCACTAGCAACCTCACACACCTTAACTCTTCTCTCATCCATCACCATGTCATGGATCTTATCAATGATTTCTGGAGTCGTAGCCTCCACAGCCCCCCCATGAACCATGGACCTTGCCGTTGGTGGGGAGGCTTGCGTGCCTCAGTGATACAGATAGCCGTACCATACGTACAACCACAACGGAGGGGTATCTGTTGAGAGGCCAGACAAACGTATGGTTCCTGAAGAGGGGCAGCAGCCTTTTCAGTAGTTGCAAGGGCAACAGTCTGGATGATTGACTGATCTGGCCTTGTAACACTAACCAAAACGGCCTTGCTGTTGTGGTACTGCGAACTGCTGAAAGCAAGGGGAAACTACAGCTTTAATTTTTCCCAAGGGCATGCAGCTTTATTGTATGGTTAATGATGATGGCATCCTCTTGGGTAAAATACTCCGGAGGTAAAATAGTTTCCAATTCGGATCTCCGGGCGGGGACTACTCAAGAGGATGTCGTTATCAGGAGAAAGAAAACTGATGTTCTATGGATCGGAGTGTGGAATGTCAGATCCCTTCATCAGGCATGTAGGTTAGAAATTTTAAAAAGGGAAATGGATAGTTTAAAGTTAGATATAGTCGGAATTAGTGAAGTTTGGTGGCAGGAGGAACAAGACTTCTGGTTAGGTGATTACAGGGTTATAAACACAAAATCAAATAGGGGTAATGCAGGAGTAGGTTTAATAATGAATAGGAAAATAGGAATGCGGGTAGGCTACTACAAACAGCATAGTGAACGCATTATTGTGGCCAAGATAGATACGAAGTCCACGCCTACTACAGTAGTACAAGTTTATATGCCAACTAGGTCTGCAGATGATGAAGAAATTGAAGAAATGTATGATGAAATAAAAGAAATCTTTCAGATTGTGAAGGGAGATGAAAATTTAATAGTCATGGGTGACTGGAATTCGAGTGTAGGAAAAGGGAGAGAAGGAAACGTAGTTGGTGAATATGGATTGGGGCTAAGGAATGAAAGAGGAAGCCGCCTGGTAGAATTTTGCACAGAGCACAACTTAATCATAGCTAACACTTGGTTTAAGAATCATGAAAGAAGGTTGTATACATGGAAGAACCCCGGAGATACTAAAAGATATCAGATAGATTATATAATGGTAAGACAGAGAATTAGGAACCAGGTTTTAAATTATAAGACATTTCCAGGGGCAGATGTGGACTCTGACCACAATCTATTGGTTATGACCTGTATATTAAAACTGAAGAAATTGCAAAAAGGTGGGAATTTAAAGAGATGGGACCTGGATAAACTGAAAGAACCAGAGGTTGTACAGAGTTTCAGTGAGAGCATAAGGTAACAATTGACAGGAATGGGGGAAAGAAATACAGTAGAAGAGGAATGGGTAGCTTCGAGGGATGAAATAGTGAAGGCAGCAGAGGATCAAGTAGGTAAAAAAATTAGGGCTAGTAGAAATCCTTGGGTAACAGAAGAAATATTGAATTTAATGGATGAAAGGAGAAAATATAAAAATGCAGTAAATGAAGCAGGCAAAAAGGAATACAAACGTCTCAAAAATGAGATCAACAGGATGTGCAAAATGGCTAAGCAGGGATGGCTAGCGGACAAATGTAAGGAAGTAGAGGCTTATCTCACTAGGGGTAAGATAGATATTGCCTACAGGAAAATTAAAGAGACCTTTGGAGGTAAGAGAACCACTTGTATGAACAAGAGGTCAGATGGAAACACAGTTCTAAGCAAAGAAGGAAAAGCAGAAATGTGGAAGGAGTATATACAGGGTCTATAAAAGGGCGATGTACTTGAGGACAATATTATGGAAATGGAAGAGGATGTAGATGAAGATGAAATGGGAGATATGATACTGCATGAAGAGTTTAACAGAGCACTGAAAGACCTGAGACGAAACAAGGAAACAAGGCCACCGGAGTAGATAACATTCCATTGGAACTACTGACAGCCTTGGGAGAGCCAGTCCTGACAAAACTCTACCATCTGGTGAGCAAGATGTATGAAACAGGCGAAATAACCTCAGACTTCAAGAAGAATATAATAATTCCAATCCCAAAGAAAGCAGGTATTGCAGATGTGAAAATTACTGAACAATCAGTTTAATAAGCCACAGCTGCAAAATACTAACACGAATTCTCTACAGATTAATGCAAAAACTAGTAGAACTCGACCTTGGGGAAGATCAGTTTGGATTCCGTAGAAATACTGGAACACGTGAGGCAATACTGACCTTACAACTTATCTTAGAAGAAAGATTAAGGGAAGGCAAACCTACATTTCTAGCATTTGTAGACTTAGAGAAAGCCTTCGATGCTAATGCATCTGTATTCAGGTGTTTACTGACAGGTATAATTTTTTCTGCAGCTGTGAGGAAATAATGAGTGAAATTGGTGCCCAGTTACCTCAGTTTGTCAGCATTTCTGTCAGAGTTGTTACAAGGGGACTTAATTTCATCCAATGACTATACTAATGTATTTCTTGTTTAGTAATGGTTCAGATTGTTTTTCTCTTCCCAATGTTATTCAAATAAATAATCTCTAAGATTGGCTCATTTGTTACATTCTAAACTTGGTGAAGGTTACAAAGGGATTGCCTCTCCAAAAGGATGGTTAGATTCACTGGCCACATTTCTCAGCTGCAACTGTAGATTAATAACTTTAAATGTTCACTTGCTATAATTTTATACTATTTTGTTAATACTTTCACATTTGTGTTTGATATTTTGTCTTTCTGTTTTATACGTGCCACATTTTGCTTAATTCAGCAACTTGATACTTAAATAAATATATAAGAACCCTACCATAAAAATGTGATATGTTTTGTTATCAGAGTTATGTTTACTACCCCGATATAATTCAATCTTTATATTGAGCAAGCAGTGAAAGAAACAAAAGAAAAATTCGGTGTAGGTATTAAAATCCATGGGGAAGTAATAAAAATTTTGAGGTT